>NC_090657.1:117545849-117790849 GCF_040937935.1 Hyperolius riggenbachi | reverse complement strand
AACGTCACCTGGTGCGTCGAAAACGGCGCATCGGGTGCCCGTTAATCAGCTCTTTGATGTGCCGTTTCGGGGGCACTTGATGCGCCCCATTTTCGGCGCACCAGGTGCGACGTTTAAAGGCAGCAGATGCGACGATAACGTCGCACCGCACACTATTACCCGCGATGCGCGTCGCACGCGTTTTGAGTGGGGCTGGGCGCAAAGTAGCTCTGTGCAGCCGTTAGTGCGCGCAGATCTACTTATGGGGCACTAAGAGGCTTTTCACAGCGGAGCTAACACTTAGCGCCGCTTTGTGAATCAAGCCCATAGAGTCAGTATACATTTTTTAGCTGCTAATATAAATAAATGCTCTAACGGCTTAAAAAAACATCCATATCATCATCTGAGGAACCCTTGCAGTGAAATAACAGTGGCCTTAAAACATAGCTGCCTGATCCCCTCCCAAAATGTCTGCATTTTCCTGCATGACCAAAGCAGATGATATAGATCTGTTAATGATTCCCCCCACACCTCTGTTGGTACTCATTTCAGTTGCAGCCTGAATAGGAGCACTGACAATTCCTTTGCTGTTCTTTAGAAAATGTGTAGACCATTTTATGGCTAGCTGCCCCAGGTTACATTACGTTTAATTGTTAGTTAGAGGTTAGGTCTCTTTCGTGAGAACCCTCAACGTAATGAAAGAGTCTAGTACCGCACAACCTGTGCACAAACTGTTTATTGGAAGCTAACGTCCTCCATTTGTTGCATCTGTTTTGAATGCAGGTTGTGTAATCCACCTGTGTGTGGGCTCTGCACATCTATGCAGCTGGTCAATTCGGGTGCAGCCTGCATTTGGAAGCTCTGCAATCTCCTCCTGTTGTACAAAAATGATTCCAGTGCTGGGCCGAAATTACGCATTAGCGTAATTACGCATCGTAATTCACTACAAATGCACCGTAAGCGTTACGTGTAAGGTTACGGTATTACGCGTAATTAATTACGCGTAGACCGTAGGGTTACGTTTTACGCGTAACAAATTACGCGTAAGACAGTAAACTCCCATTGAAATTACACAGTCTGCCGTAATCGCGTAATATTACGCTCCCGTATAATATAAAAAAGCCGCCGACTTTAAGGGTTAATAGCAAAGCCCCCTTAAGTGCTAAGAGCCTCAAATTTGGAGAATATATTAAGGAGATCAGAAGGAATAAGAGGAAAATTTTTTTTTTCAAAAAGACCTTATAGTTTTTGAGCAAATCGATGTTAAAGTTTCAAAGGAAAAATATATACATTTAAAAACCCGCCGACTTTAACGGTTAATAGCAAAGCCTGCTTAAAATTTAGGAACACCAAATTCACAGGGTATATTAAGGGGATCAGTGGGAATAAGAGGAAAATTTTTTTTTCAAAAAGACCTTATAGTTTTTGAGAAAATCGATTTTTAAGTTTCAAGGGCGAAAATGTCTTTTAAATGCGGAAAATGTCAGTTTTTTTTGCACAGGTAACAATAGTGTTTTATTTTCATAGATTCCCCCAAGTGGGAAGAGTTTTACTTACTTCGTTCTGAGTGTGGGAAATATAAAAAAAAAACGACGTGGAGTCCCCCCTCCCAGACCTCTTTAACCCCTTGTCCCCCATGCAGACTGGGATAGCCAGAATGCGGAGGACCGGCCGCGTGGGGCTCCGCACCCTGACTATACCAGCCCGCATGGTCCATGGATTGGGGGGTCTCGGAAGGGGAGGGGCAGCCAAGCTTTCCCCTCCCCCTCCGAGCCCTTGTCCAATCCAAGGACAAGGGGCTCTTCTCCACCTCCGATGGGCGGTGGAGGTGGAGGCCGCGATTTCCTGGGGAGGGGTTCATGGTGGCATCTGGGAGTCCCCTTTAAAAAGGGGTCCCCCAGATGCCCACCCCCCTTCCCAGGAGAAATGAGTATAGAGGTACTTGTAGTACCCCTTACCCATTTCCTTTAAGAGTTAAAAGTAAATAAACACACAAACACATAGAAAAAGTATTTTAATTGAACAAAAAACATAACCACGAAAAAAGTCCTTTAACATTCTTAATTAACCATTAATACTTACCTGTCCCTTTAAAAGCCAGTTCCCACGCAATATCCTCGGAAATATACTAATCAGTTACAATGTAACAAAGTTATTACAATGTAACAACTTTGTTACTTTGTAACACCACCGCACCCGACGTCACTCGCCGCTCACCCGCCGACCGCCGCATACACGCTAGTCCCCGCCGGCTCCCGCCGTCCACTCCGCCCACACCTGTCACCCATATACATGCTGGCACCCATGGGTGCCAGCATGTATATAGGTGACATGTGGGAGAGGCGGGGAGGGCAGCGGAGCCGGCGGGGACTTAGCGTCCCTTCACCCGACAGAGCTCTGAGCTATATTAGCTCAGAGCTCTCGAAAGCATCTTTGTATTTGGGCTCCAAGGAGCCCCATTGGTCCTTAGCAGACCAATGGGGTTCCTTCAAATCAGAAGGAACCCCATTGGTCTGCTAAGGACCAATGGGGCTCCTTGGAGCCCAAATACAAAGATGCTTAGAGAGCTCTGAGCTATAGCTCAGAGCTCTGTCGGGTCCTGCAGCACAGACGCGGCGGCGGCGGTGAGTGACGTCGGGTGCGGCGTAGTTACAATGTAACAAAGTTGTTACATTGTAATAACTTTGTTACATTGTAACTGATTAGTATATTTCCGAGGATATTGCGTGGGAACTGGCTTTTAAAGGGACAGGTAAGTATTAATGGTTAATTAAGAATATTAAAGGACTTTTTTCGTGGTTATGTTTTTTGTTCAATTAAAATACTTTTTCTATGTGTTTGTGTGTTTATTTACTTTTAACTCTTAAAGGAAATGGGTAAGGGGTACTACAAGTACCTCTATACTCATTTCTCCTGGGAGGGGGGTGGGCATCTGGGAGACCCCTTTTGAAAGGGGACTCCCAGATGCCACCATGAACCCCTCCCCAGGAAATCGCGGCCTCCACCTCCACCGCCCATCGGAGGTGGAGAAGAGCCCCTTGTCCTTGGATTGGACAAGGGCTCGGAGGGGGAGGGGAAAGCTTGGCTGCCCCTCCCCTTCCGAGACCCCCCAATCCATGGACCATGCGGGCTGGTATAGTCAGGGTGCGGAGCCCCACGCGGCCGGTGCTCCGCATTCTGGCTATCCCAGTCTGCATGGGGGACAAGGGGTTAAAGAGGTCTGGGAGGGGGGACCCCACGTCGTTTTTTTTTTATATTTCCCACACTCAGAACGAAGTAAGTAAAACTCTTCCCACTTGGGGGAATCTATGAAAATAAAACACTATTGTTACCTGTGCAAGAAAACCTGACATTTTCCGCATTTAAAAGACATTTTCGCCCTTGAAACTTAAAAATCGATTTTCTCAAAAACTATAAGGTCTTTTTGAAAAAATTGTTTTCCTCTTATTCCCACTGATCCCCTTAATATACCCTGTGAATTTGGTGTTCCTAAATTTTAAGCAGGCTTTGCTATTAACCGTTAAAGTCGGCGGGTTTTTAAATGTATATATTTTTCCTTTGAAACTTTAACATCGATTTTCTCAAAAACTATAAGGTCTTTTTGAAAAAAAAATTTTTCCTCTTATTCCTTCTGATCTCCTTAATATATTCTCCAAATTTGAGGCTCTTAGCACTTAAGGGGGCTTTGCTATTAACCCTTAAAGTCGGCGGCTACCTAACATTGATCCATGCGTCAACTTTTCCGCTTGGCAGCATGACCTTACGCATTAATTGCTAGTAGGATTTTACGCGTAAGCCTATACCGTAATAACCTGAATTACGGTATACTTACGCGTAATTGCGTAAGTGCTATGCGTAATTATAGACATGTACCCAAATTGAATGTCTATGCCGTAAGCGTAATTTCGTAATGCGTAATAGCGTAAAATTACGCGTAATGATCCGTAAGCGTAGCTTTCTCCATTACGACCAGCACTGAATGATTCCCCACATTTCAGACTGCAGGTAAGATAACATGTACTGCCAGAGACATTCTTAAAATTAAAGGCATAGTAACCATTCAAAATGATTTTAAGTTACATTTCTCTTCATGTCTCCCCCAATACCATTTGACTCACATTCTGCCATCCATGTTCCATACCTTTGGCTTCTTGTTTGACATCTCAGAACTTTAGACAGTATTTCAGATAAGTTAGGAACCTCCGGTCCACTTTAAAAGAACTGATATCTTCATAAAATTCTGAAATGTACTTCTTTTCTGTCAAGCAACCCAACAGATCTAATAATAATTTATCATGATTTGGAAGAAAACCTCCCTGACCAAGAACCAATTTAACCATTTCCGGACCGAGGTGATAGAGATCTACGCCCTGTTTTGATGGGCTCCTGGCTGGCAGGGCGTAGATCTCTATCACCGGCGCCGCCGCTCCCCGCCGCGATCGTGCGCACCGAACCGGCTGCACTTAGCTGTCTTATGACAGCTAAGGCTTCCGGCTATCGGCAGGAGCCGTCACTGATTGTTACATAGTTACATAGTTACTTTGGTTGAAAAAAGACATACGTCCATCGAGTTCAACCAGTACAAAGTACAACTCCAGCCTGCTCCCTCACATATCCCTGTTGATCATAAAATCCCTGGATTAACATCATTGGCATTACCTAGTAATTGTAGCCATGGATGTCATTCAACGCAAGGAAAGCATCTAAGCCCCCTTTAAATGCAGGTATAGAGTTTGCCATAACGACTTCCTGTGGCAATGCATTCCACATCTTAATCACTCTTACTGTAAAGAACCCTTTCCTAAATAAATGGCTAAAACGTTTTTCCTCCATGCGCAGATCATGTCCTCTAGTCCTTTGAGAAGGCCTAGGGACAAAAAGCTCATCCGCCAAGCTATTATATTGCCCTCTGATGTATTTATACATGTTAATTAGATCTCCTCTAAGGCGTCTTTTCTCTAGACTAAATAAACCCAGTTTATCTAACCTTTCTTGGTAAGTGAGACCTTCCATCCCACGTATCAATTTTGTTGCTCGTCTCTGCACCTGCTCTAAAACTGCAATATCTTTTTTGTAATGTGGTGCCCAGAACTGAATTCCATATTCCAGATGTGGCCTTACTAGAGAGTTAAACAGGGGCAATATTATGCTAGCATCTCGAGTTTTTATTTCCCTTTTAATGCATCCCAAAATTTTGTTCGCTTTAGCTGCAGCGGCTTGGCATTGAGTACGATTATTTAACTTGTTGTCGATGAGTACTCCTAAGTCCTTCTCCAAGTTTGATGTCCCCAACTGTATCCCATTTATTTTGTATGGTGTTAGACCATTGGTACGACCAAAATGCATGACTTTACATTTGTCAACATTGAATTTCATCTGCTTCCTGCCGTGTGATCGCTGTGAGCCAATCACAGCGATCACCCTACGAAAGGCAACATAGTTGCCGTTCCGCCTCCCTCTCCGCCTCCCTCTCCCTGTCACTGTGGATCTTGTGTGACAGGGAGAGACGCACAGCCTGCAGCCGTGACAGGCTGTGCGATTTTAGTGTAAAAAACACTTTTTTATCCAGATCTCCCCCCCATGTATCCCTTGATCCCCTCCCAACCACCTATATATATATATATATATATATATATATATATATATATATATATAGATAGATAGATAGATAGATAGATAGATAGAGAGATAGAGATCTATATATATTTTATTGGATTGTGATTTTAACCACTTGCCGACCGCCCCTACCTAGGGGCGGCGGCAAAGTGGAGCCCGCAACGACCGCAATACGCCGATGGGCGGCGGCTCGTTGCGGACTAGCTGGCCTGGGATCGCACGCTGGATGTGCCCACCCGCGACGTCAACCCGCCCGCCAATTAGCAGCGGCGGTGGGTTGTTAACCCCCGATCTGCCGTATGTAAAGCGGATAATACCCTTTGTAATGTATACAAAGCGTATTATACAGGCTGCCTCCTGCCCTGGTGGTCCCAGTGATTGAGGGACCACCAGGGCAGGTTGCAGCCCTCCTAGTAAGTACTCAAGCACACTGATCCTGCCCCCTGATCGCCCACTGCACCCATCAGACCCCCCCTGCCCACCCCTCAGACACCTGTTTGCACCCAATCACCCCCCTAATCACCCATTAATCACTCCCTGTCACTATCTCAACACTATTTTTTAGATTAGGTCCTAAACTGCCCCCTGGGGGCTCCTGAACACCCCCCCCCCACACCCTCAGATCCTCCCTAGACCCTCCCCCCTTTGTACTGTATACATCTATTCTTCCCTATAATCACCCACTGATCACCTGTCAATCACCCATCAATCACCCCCTGTCACCACCTGTCACTGCCACCCATCAGATCAGACCCTAACCTGCCTTTTGTGGGCACCTGATCACCCACCCACACCCTCAGATTGCATGCAGACCCACCCTCAGATCACCTCCGAAAGTGCATTGTTTACATCTGTTCTCCCCTCTAATCATCCACTGATCACCCATCAATCACCCATCAATCACCCCGTCACCACCTGTCACTGCTACCCATCAGATCAGACACTAATCTGCCCCTTGCGGGCACCCAATCACCCGCCCACACCCTCAATTAGCCCCCAGACCCCCTCTGATCAACTCGCCAGTGCATTGCTTGCATATATTCTCCTCTGTAATCACCTACTGATCACCTATCAACCACCCCGGCCGTCACCCCCTGTCACCACCTGTCACTGCTACCCATCAGATCAGGCCCTAATATGCCCCCTGCGGGCTTCTGATCACCCGGCCAAACCCTCACCCGCCCCACCGCAGTGACAGAAATTTTTTTTCTGATCACTGCTGGTACGACTTAATTGCCATGTCCAGGTCACGATTTGAGAACATTCCTGCACTTCAGTGCCAATACAACCTGTCATCTAAGAAGCCACCCTGCTTATGACCGGTTCCACAAAATTCGGCCCCTCATAGACCACCTGTCATCAAAATTTGCAGATGCTTATACCCCTGAACAGTCATTTCGAGGCATTTGGTTTCCAGACTACTCCTCGTGGTTTTGGGCCCCTAAAATGCCAGGGCAGTATAGGAACCCCACAAGTGACCCCATTTTAGAAAGAAGACACCCCAAGGTATTCCGTTAGGTGTATGACGAGTTCATAGAAGATTTTATTTTTTGTCAAGTTAGCGGAAATTGATTTGTATTGTTTTTTTTCACAAAGTGTCATTTTCCACTAACTTGTGACAAAAAATAAAATCTTCTATGAACTCACCATACACCTAACGGAATACCTTGGGGTGTCTTCTTTCTAAAATGGGGTCACTTGCGGGGTTTCTATACTGCCCTGGCATTTTAGGGGCCCTAAACCGTGAGGAGTAGTCTAGAAAACAAATGCCTCAAAATGACCTGTGAATAGGACGTTGGGCCGCTTAGCGCACCTAGGCTGCAAAAAAGTGTCACACATGTGATATCGCCGTACTCAGGAGAAGTAGTATAATGTGTTTTGGGGTGTATTTTTACACATACCCATGCTGGGTGGGAGAAATATCTCTGTAAAGGGACAATTGTGTGTAAAAAAAATCAAAACATTTTAATTTACAGAGATATTTCTCCCACCCAGCATGGGTATGTATAAAAATACACCCCAAAATACATTACACTACTTCTCCTGAGTACGGCGATACCACATGTGTGACACTTTTTTGCAACCTAGGTGCGCTAAGAGGCCCAACGTCCTATGAGTACTTTTAGAATTTCACAGGTCATTTTGAGGCATTTGGTTTCTAGACTACTCCTCACGGTTTAGGGCCCCTAAAATGCCAGGACATTATAGGAACCCCACGAATGACCCCATTTTAAAAAGAAGACACCCCAAGGTATTCAATTAGGTGTATGGGGAATTCATAGAAGATTTTATTTTTTGTCACAAGTTAGTGGAAAATGACACTTTGTGAAAAAAAAACAATAAAAATCAATTTCCGCTAACTTGTGAAAAAAAATGAAATCTTCTATGAACTCCCCATACTACTAACGGAATACCTTGGGGTGTCTTCTTTCTAAAATGGGGTCACTTGTAGGGTTCCTATACTGTCCTGGCATTTTATGGGCCCTAAACCGTGAGGAGTAGTCTAGAAAATAAATGCCTCAAAATGACCTGTGAAATCCTAAAGGTACTCATAGGACTTTGGACCCCTTAGCGCAGTTAGGGTGCAAAAAAGTGTCACACATGTGGTATCGCCATACTCAGGAGAAGTAGTATAATGTGTTTTGTGGTGTATTTTTACACATACCCATGCTGGGTGGGAGAAATATCTCTGTAAATGGACAATTGTGTGTAAAAAATCAAAAGAAATCTCATTTACAGAGATATTTCTCCCACCCATCATGGGTATGTGTAAAAATACACCCCAAAACACATTATACTATTTCTCCTGAGTAAGGCGATACCACATATGTGACATTTCTTTTGCAGCCTAGGTGCGCTAAGGGGCCCAAAGTCCTATGAGCACCTTTAGGCTTTACAGGGGTGCTTACAATTTAGCACCCCCCAAAATGCCAGGACAGTAAACACACCCCACAAATGACCCCATTTTGGAAACTAGACACTTCAAGGTATTCAGAGAGGGGCATGGTGAGTCCGTGGCAGATTTCATTTTTTTTTTGTCACCAGTTAGCAGAAATGGAAACTTTTTTTTTATTTATTTATTTTTTGTCACAAAGTGTCATTTTCCGCTAACTTGTGACAAAAGATAAAATCTTCTATGAACTCACCATGCCTCTTAGTGAATACTTTGGGGTGTCTTCTTTCCAAAATGGGGTCATTTGGGGGGTATTTATACTATCCTGGAATTCTAGCACCTCATGAAACCTGACAGGTGCTCAGAAATGAGAGAGATGCTTCAAAATGGGCAAATTCAATTTTTGCACCATAGTTTGTAAACGCTATAACTTTTACCCAAACCAATAAATATACACTGAATGGGTTTTTTTTTATCAAAAACATGTTTGTCCAAATTTTTCGCGCTGCATGTATACAGAAATTTTACTTTATTTGAAAAATGTCAGCACAGAAAGTTAAAAAAATCATTTTTTTGCCAAAATTCATGTCTTTTTTGATGAATATAATAAAAAGTAAAAATCGCAGCAGCAATCAAATAGCACCAAAAGAAAGCTTTATTAGTGACAAGAAAAGGAGGTAAAATTCATTTAGATGGTAGCTTGTATGACTGAGCAATAAACCATTAAAGCTGCAGTGGTCTGAATGGAAAAAAGGCTCTGGTCCTTAAAGAGAACCTGTACTGAGTAAAATTATTTAAAATAAACACATGAGGTAACTTCAAATGAACATTACATAGTAACCTTGCCATCAGTTCTTCTAGAAAGCTCACCATTTTCTTCTGACAATGATCACTTCTAGTTCTGACAACATTTTGTCAGAACTGAAATATATCAGTTGCTGTCAGTTATATATCAGTTGCTGTCAGTTACAGCTGAGAGGAGAACTGATGTGTCCATGTTTCCCTATGGCTCAAGTGGGCGATGTTACAGTTTAACTGTGTGCTGACCAGAAAGCTGTTATGGGGTAATGGCCATTTTCAAAATGGAGGACGGAGAATTCCATTGATCACAGTGGACAAACAAGACACAGGAGAGGCAAAAGAGATTGAGGAGTAGACTACACTGCAGGTAAGTATGACTTGTGTATGGTTATTTTGACTTTTAATTTTCAGTACAGGTTTTCTTTAAGGGGTGAAAAGACTGCGGTCCTTAAGTGGTTAAAAAAACAACATAACTGCATATATAAAACTACATGGGCATCAGATAGGCAATATTGAGCATGCAAAGCTCCAAATGCGAGCAGTTCACCACTCTGATCTATAACATGGGATAAACTGGTAATATTATTCTCAGTTCAGATTTTCGCCATTCCTGTCCCCTGACCCTCGACAAAAGGATGGAGAATACCACCATGAAATCAGGGGACACAATTGACTTGGCAAAGCCAAAAATGTTCTCACTTCTTTCATGGCCATACACTTTTATCTTAACAAACTTTTTTTTACACAGGTTGGGAGCTGAGAAATTCTAACATGCAGTACACCTGCTAGTGACCACGGTGCCCAGGACCATCCCGAGGCAGGGGCGAGACAGGCTCCAGCCTCTGGGCGCAGTGTAGAAGGGGGCGCACAACTCACTCAGCTATCATTCCCCTATTGTGTTTGAAGCAAAGAGAAATAAGAAAAGGGGATACATGGCAGTGACTGCAAGTCAGAAAACTAGAGATTAAGGTTTTGGGGGCCCTGGGGTGCCTCTTAGTCTAATAGCAATCAGTGTGTGATGGCTGGGGTGGGAGGAATGGAGGGGCACACTTTGGTGTCTCAGCCTTAGGTGCTGGAGGACCTTGTCCCAGCTCTGATGGTGCCAACAAATCCTGTTTTTGTGAAAATTTGTGAAAATTCTGCATCTCCCAGCCAATCTCTACAATGACGTAGCAGTGAAACTACCTAATATGCCCTCAGATTAGGAAAGTTGGCCCCATTGGCATATTTAGGTCTCTGTAACAACCTGAAAGGTATGCGTGCTCTCTTCCCCACCACAGAAAGAGTCAAAACTCTTTTACAAGCGCTTGTACATTAGGTTTTTTTTTAACTACAGGTAGTCCCCTTCTTGTAAACAGGTTCCATTCTGGGATGTTGTTTGTATGTTGAATTTGTTTCTTAGATGGAAATGCGGATAAATTATTTACTTTTGGACAACTCTGGATTTGGACATACAGTACTGTATAAACAATATTTTGTGGCTGTTTTCAATGTGCTTTTAATTTGTTTTGAACTCCTTACAACGGTTTATACAATACTGCAGCACGTAACAACAAAAATAGTTAATAACAAAAACAGTACTGTATATTTGGTACATGGAGACAACTTTGTATGTATGAAATGTTGTAGCAAGTCATTTGTAAGTATGGGACTCTCTGTACAGGTAGTCCCCGGTTAATGAACGAGATAGGGACTGTAGGTTCGTTCTTAAACTGAATCTGCTTTTAAAGGGAATGTCCAAGTAAAATAAAAAAATGATTTTCACTTACCTGGGGCTTCTACCAGCCCCATGCAGCCATCCTGTGCCCTCGTAGTCACTCACTGCTGCTCCAGTCCCCCGCCGCCAGCTTGCCGACCTCTGAGGTCGGCGGGACCAGAGGCGGATCTAGAGGGGTGCACATGGGGCTCCTGCTATAGGCGCCCTTTATCACTCACCTCCCAGGGGGCGCATAAGTGGAGTACCTCAAACCCTCCCTCCCAGGTCCAAACACCTCCTGGCTCCTTCGCATGGTGTAGATTTAGCAGGAAGTAGATTTAGCTGCAGCGTAGGAGAGATGTCAGTGCTGGGTCCCATTGAATTTCCTGCTACTTGTTTTTTTTCCCGGCTACGGCTTCTCTTCTTGCATCCTGAACCCCTCCTGATTCGCTACGTGGAGCCATAGTGCTGCCGCTGGGGCTGATGGGGGCTGGAGAGGAGAAGATCCTGTGTAGCTGCAGTGGCTGGAGTGGAGTGACACAGTCAGACAGCGTCAGCGAGTGAGTGTTTAGGCAGAGACAGTCAGAGAGGGATCTCTTCTGAAAGAAGCCGGTGGCCACTGCTTTTCCTATAGTTCCCACAGAGGGCAAATCTGAAGCACTGGGTTGAATGAGAGGATGGGGGCTCTGAGCTGACAGTACTGATAGCCTAAGTATGTGAAGTTCCCTGAACAGAGAGAGGCAGCTCTGACAATTTAGATAAGAGGATTTAATTACTTGGCTTTACTGTTCTGTCCTCTCTCACATGCCATCCTGTCTCTGTGGGTCTGCCCTGCTCAGTGAAGTATCTTGGTGGTGTGCTATACATGTCCCTAACAAACGGGACTAGTGATGGCTAAACTCCCAGTCTGTCCCTTCTGTTTCACTACCACCTCCCACCCTTCTTCTCTCTAGTGTGTTTTTATCTCCTCTCTGTTTTGCCCTCTCTGTTGTGTCCACCCTCTGCCTTTCCCACATGTCTCACTCTCCTACATTTCCCGCTCTGCTTCTCTTATCCTTCCCCCTTCCTCTTTCTATCTATTGCTTCTCCCTGTAAAAGGAATTTTAAGTGAAATAAATCTGCTAGTTTATCTTACCTGGGGCTTCTTCCAGCACCTTGAAATCCTGTGCCCTAGGTGTCATTCCGCAGTGCTCGGATCTGCCAGACTGCCACTGTCCCCCTCTGAAAGCTGTCAGAGTCCACCAGTCACGACGCATGCCCTGCCCCCACCACTTCGATCACGCTCCCATGGCTGGGAGTGTTGTATGCATTCGCAGTAGCAATTTTTCTTACAGCGCAAGCGCATAATGCTTCCAGCCATGGGAGCGCGATGGAGGAGGCACGTGGCACAGGGTCGCACATACAGCTTTCGGAGGGGCAGAGTGGCTGAATGGAGCAGGGCAGAATGACAACCAGGGACCAGAATACAGAAGAGGGAAACCGAGAGCCCAATATAGTGTAGTAAGTACTGCAAAAATGGATATATGTAAAGAGTACAATATATATACTCACAAGACAGGGTTACCTCCGGGCAACCACTGTATAGGCAGGTGAGGAGATTATCCTGTCCCCACTCAGGAATAAGAAGACGCTCTCTGTAGACAGGAAAAAAGGAGTATCCCCCTCCACCAAGGTGGATAATTAATATTATGTAGAAAGAACAGAGGCGCCAGCAGGATAAAATCAGGTAATACAATGTTTAAAAGTGCTTTGGAGGCAGCGATTGGACTTACCTCCTGTAAGCAGACACTATAAACTGTCAGTTCAAATCTAAATAAATTTTATTGGCATACTCCAAGGGGGTCGCAACGCGTTTCACAGGTGTAAACCTGCTTCCTCAGGCAATATAACATAGGAGCATACAACTAGGGACAAAGGCAAAAGTAGGTGTACATCAGAACCAAATCACTGTATAAAGATATAGTAAATAATATAGTAAATAAACATAGGCGTACCATATTAGTGTATTGTGTAATGTAGATAGAAACATATGCATGGTGTGTATGTGGGTATGGGTGGTGGTGGAAGTGCGTGTGTGTGTGTGTGTGTGGGGGGGAAACAGGGGGAAAACAGGGGGGGGGGGGGTTTGTGGGCTGTCATGTGGACCAGTGTTTGTGATTTTAAATTTTATTTTTTGCAGCTTCTACGATGCGGTTGACAGGTGAGTGGTTAGGGAGGGGACCGTGTGGGAGATGTGCCTACACGGGGCGTCCCTGTTAAACGACGCAATTCACGATTGCGTCCAACCGAAGCCTCCCACCTGAATGCTAATCTATGTAATTCCTGCTAGGTATGGTACAGCAGGCAAAGGGTGTATGACAGTGCACCTGATTGGCTGACAAGCGTCTGCTGGCCAGATAGAGGCAGGATATTGCTCTGACTGGAAGTTAGCAATTGTGTTTGTTGCAGTTGGCATTCAGTTTAGAGGTGGTGGGGTGAGTTCCCTGGAGGTGAGAGGTCCAGGGCTTGCCCGCACTTCCCTCTAGGTGTCGCATGGTGGTTTGGGGGCCCCAGTGAGTGAGAGAGACCTGGGGCCCCTGGGCTGTCATGTGGACCAGTGTTTGTGATTTTAAATTTTATTTTTTGCAGCTTCTACGATGCGGTTGACAGGTGAGTGGTTAGGGAGGGGACCGTGTGGGAGATGTGCCTACACGGGGCGTCCCTGTTAAACGACGCAATTCACGATTGCGTCCAACCGAAGCCTCCCACCTGAATGCTAATCTATGTAATTCCTGCTAGGTATGGTACAGCAGGCAAAGGGTGTATGACAGTGCACCTGATTGGCTGACAAGCGTCTGCTGGCCAGATAGAGGCAGGATATTGCTCTGACTGGAAGTTAGCAATTGTGTTTGTTGCAGTTGGCATTCAGTTTAGAGGTGGTGGGGTGAGTTCCCTGGAGGTGAGAGGTCCAGGGCTTGCCCGCACTTCCCTCTAGGTGTCGCATGGTGGTTTGGGGGCCCCAGTGAGTGAGAGAGACCTGGGGCCCCTGGGCTGTCATGTGGACCAGTGTTTGTGATTTTAAATTTTATTTTTTGCAGCTTCTACGATGCGGTTGACAGGTGAGTGGTTAGGGAGGGGACCGTGTGGGAGATGTGCCTACACGGGGCGTCCCTGTTAAACGACGCAATTCACGATTGCGTCCAACCGGAGCCTCCCACCTGAATGCTAATCTATGTAATTCCTGCTAGGTATGGTACAGCAGGCAAAGGGTGTATGACAGTGCACCTGATTGGCTGACAAGCGTCTGCTGGCCAGATAGAGGCAGGATATTGCTCTGACTGGAAGTTAGCAATTGTGTTTGTTGCAGTTGGCATTCAGTTTAGAGGTGGTGGGGTGAGTTCCCTGGAGGTGAGAGGTCCAGGGCTTGCCCGCACTTCCCTCTAGGTGTCGCATGGTGGTTTGTGGGGCCCCAGTGAGTGAGAGAGACCTGGGGCCCCTGGGCTGTCATGTGGACCAGTGTTTGTGATTTTAAATTTTATTTTTTGCAGCTTCTACGATGCGGTTGACAGGTGAGTGGTTAGGGAGGGAATTTTGTAGTAGGGGTGGATGAACACCCTGTAGAAAAAGTCACAGGAGACAAAAAACGGGAGCCCAGTAGTGCAATATGTCAATGACCACAATAAAAGAAAATAAATTAAAAGCACTACTCACAAGGGGAGGTTGCTTGGGGCAACCAACCACAGGAAGCAGGTGGAGACAATAAACCCGACTCCACTCGGGGTGGTCCTAGCCAGAACCGGAAGGATGGTCGCTCTCTTAGTGGAAAAAAGGGGACAGAGTCCACTGTGGGGACTCCACTGGTGGTCTGCCACCTCCCCTCGGACAGGATGTGTTCGGGGGTATACTTAGCACGTAAAAGGGAAAGAGGCGCCCTGATATAATAAAAGCATCTAAAATCAGCTTAAAATCGAAAAGTGATATGAGGTAGCTTACCTCAATGACGAAACCTCTGTAGTTAATACAAGGGATTTTTATTAGCACAGGCAACGCGTTTCGCGGGTCTCAGCCCGCTTCATCAGGCCAGTAAAAGTGCCTACAATAGCAACAAGAACTCCTCAATATACTTGTACATGTATATCAAACATAATAGTAAAAAATGTTCTACCAAGATCATAAACATTGCATCATATCATATTGATCAAATTTTTAGATGCGTTTTTGTACATACATAATGTTTTTTTATAAATTATTATTATGTAAGAAAGAGTAATACTGGTGATAATCGTTAGCAGTAAAGATACTAATCGCAATAAAGGAGGAAAACTTAATGGGCCTGATTCACAAAGCGGCGCAAACCGTCCAGCACGGGCGCGCCAAAATAGCCAGCACGTGAAGCGCCGCCCGCGGACCGCCGCACGCGCAAAACGCCACGACCCGCGCGATCGCGGACCCCCGCGAATCGCGGCAAACCGCGCACGCAAAAGCCCGCAACCACACGAACCACGGCACCCCGCGCGCGCAAAAGCCCGCGAACGGCACCCCACACGCCAACCGCCCAGCACACCCACGCCAAACAGCCCGCACCGCCCCGCGAACCAGGGAGTAAATTCAATAATAATTATAATAATAGTAGTCGCTGCTTTATAAAAATAAATAATAAGTATCAACATTGTTGGTAATATTAAGAATCCATAGTAAAAGTATATCGCTCATAAAATCATAATATAAATTTGTATAAACACAAATAACAATTAGGACTTGGCCAGCTATTGAATATAAATATACGTAAAGTCAAACTAAGGTGGTATCTCACAGCTACATAAGCTATTCGATCACAGCACTAGTTGCTCTTTAAAAAATAGACTGGTCACAAATAGGCTAAAAGAAAAGACACAGTATTTCATTGTGCTAAGTTTGAGTATGGTGGGTGAACAGCAGGGGGAGCGTTAGGTGGTCTGAAGGAATGAGGGTCAGAGCACTTACCAAATAGAAAAGATCATCTAGCATAGGGAGCCTCTGTAGGGGGCTCTGCAGAGCTGTCTTAAATAACTTCTGTAATGTCTGAACAGCATGCTTGCTGAAAAAGGGGCGGCACCGGAAGTTATTGATGACATCACACAAAGGGCCGCCCACCGGAAGTACTGGCGGCACCATTTTGGTTCTGGGCGATGTATAGGGAAAGGCTATTGAATGCCAGCACTTTGCTGATTTAATAGAGAACATCCAGATGCTGGGGGAAAAAAGTTTTAGTAAATGGACACTAGATGGCAGCGGTGTTAACAATTCTTCAGTATAGAATAGTGCTGGAGATTTGTGCTTGTTATAAAAGCTTCTTTAAACATAGGTGATTGTTGGTAATAGGTGGCTTATAGTGAATTCTCAAGGTTGGTCTGAACTTCACTATCTCAATTGGAACCAATTTTACTAATTACATTATATTAATAATACTAAAATAGTGAATAATAATTATTATGCTAAATTATTACAAAATGCTATAAGTGCATATTGTTGGTATCAGGTGGGGTATCATAATTTGCTCATAAATTTATTAAGAAGTGTGCATGAAATAATATTTTTAGTTATGAAAAATGATAAGAAAAAAAAAAAAAAAAAAAAAAAAAAAAGAATACATAAATAAATGAATAAAATATATAATAATTAATAAATATGTTTCAAAGACATCATTATAATGCCGTCATATGTGCATAGTGCGTGTTGTGCTTGTCATTTGATAGCTACTAGCTCATAAGCATTACTATTGGGGAAAAGGAACTGGAGAGGTGGAGGAGACAGTTGGAAACTAGGAAGTGTAAGTATCTGGTCCAGGGGGAAATTATGTATGGACAGAGTTGGTAGATAGTATATCTTATGGGGATACGTATAGTGAGCTGGACCTCTGAGTTAGAAATTGTGCTCTAAACATTCATTTAAACCCTCTGGTTTGAGGGTTCTCAATCTGAAGATCCAGAACATCTCTCTTGCCCGCAACCGAGCTATTCGATCGGAGCAGGAGGGATTGTCGGGTATCTGTTCTATGGGCATGAAGAATAGTGTTTTTGGATCCGAGTTGTGGCACTCCGCGAAGTGCCTTGAGAGACTGTGTTTGGTATATGCTTTGGTGATGTTCCTTCTATGTTGGCCGAGTCTGGCTCTTATTTGCTGAGTGGTACGTCCAACGTACTGTTTTTTACAGGGGCAAGTGATGAGGTAAATAACATGGGTGGTGCTGCAGTGGAATGAATGGGTGATTTCATATGAGTCTTGTGTGATTTCACAAATGAAAGAAAGTTGCCCTGGATGCAGATAATCACAGGCCAGACATTTAGATGACTTGCATTTTTGTATATTTGGAGTGGTAATTGAACTAGGTGCATGGGATACTAGTGCTCGTGGTCTGCTAGGGGCTACAATGTTTTTTAGGGTTTTTGCTCTTCTGAAGACCAGCTTGGGTTTAGCCTCTAGTTTGGGGCAGAGGTAGGGATCCTTTAATAGGGTTGGCCAATGCTTGTTGATTATAGATCTAATATTTTTGTGGTTAGAGCTAAAGCGAGTAATGAATGTGGGTTGAGAGTCTGGGGTTTCGTCTTTTTTAGTTTTTGTCTTTAGGAGGGTCTCCTGGTCAAGTTGTCTAGCTCTATGTCTAGCAGATTGAATAAGTTGTTTTGGAAATGATCGCTCTAAGAACTTGTTTTCCAGATTGTCTGCTTGGGTGTCATATATAGATAAATCGGAGCAGTTCTTACGTATACGTCTAAACTGCCCGAAAGGTATATTGGTCTTCCAAGGCTTATGATGCGAACTCCCATAATGTACATAGGAGTTCGCATCAACCTTCTTGAAAAAGGTTTTTGATTTGACCACCCCATCCACAATGTACAGTGTCACATCTAGATAGTCGATGGTAAGTGGGTTTGTGTCCATGGTGAATTTTAGTCCCCAATCATTGTTATTGATGGATTCTACAAAGTTCTCTATGGTGATGGTCTCTCCTTCCCACACGAGGATGATGTCATCTATATATCTATAGTACTTTATAATATTATTGCGATATGGAGTTTGGCTCAAAAATAATTGTTCAAAGAGACCCATTGTAAGATTTGCGAAGGACGGAGCTAGATTGGCCCCCATCGCTGTACCCCTGGTTTGTAAATACGTTGTTTCCTGAAATGTGAAGATGTTATGAGTGAGTATGAACTGAGTTGCTTGAAGGAGAAAGTTTTTTTGAGGGATAGGCATAGTAGTGTCAGAATATAGAAAATGGGCTATGGATTGTAGACCCACTTCGTGTCTAATATTAGTATAAAGAGCAGTGACATCTAGTGTCACCCAGTGGTAATTTGGTGACCATCTGAATGAAGTAAATGTTTGAATGAGTTGACTGGAATCTTTTAGATAGGAAGGAAGTGTGATTACATATTTTTGCAGAAAATGATCTATGTATTCAGATAAGGGAGAGGTTAGGGATCCAATGCCAGCAATAATGGGACGGCCAGGGGGGTTTATTAGTGATTTATGGATTTTTGGAAGAAAATAAAAAAATGGTATTTTAGGGTTTGTAATTTTTCATAACTAAAAATATTATTTCATGCACACTTCTTAATAAATTTATGAGCAAATTATGATACCCCACCTGATACCAACAATATGCACTTATAGCATTTTGTAATAATTTAGCATAATAATTATTATTCACTATTTTAGTATTATTAATATAATGTAATTAGTAAAATTGGTTCCAATTGAGATAGTGAAGTTCAGACCAACCTTGAGAATTCACTATAAGCCACCTATTACCAACAATCACCTATGTTTAAAGAAGCTTTTATAACAAGCACAAATCTCCAGCACTATTCTATACTGAAGAATTGTTAACACCGCTGCCATCTAGTGTCCATTTACTAAAACTTTTTTCCCCCAGCATCTGGATGTTCTCTATTAAATCAGCAAAGTGCTGGCATTCAATAGCCTTTCCCTATACATCGCCCAGAACCAAAATGGTGCCGCCAGTACTTCCGGTGGGCGGCCCTTTGTGTGATGTCATCAATAACTTCCGGTGCCGCCCCTTTTTCAGCAAGCATGCTGTTCAGACATTACAGAAGTTATTTAAGACAGCTCTGCAGAGCCCCCTACAGAGGCTCCCTATGCTAGATGATCTTTTCTATTTGGTAAGTGCTCTGACCCTCATTCCTTCAGACCACCTAACGCTCCCCCTGCTGTTCACCCACCATACTCAAACTTAGCACAATGAAATACTGTGTCTTTTCTTTTAGCCTATTTGTGACCAGTCTATTTTTTAAAGAGCAACTAGTGCTGTGATCGAATAGCTTATGTAGCTGTGAGATACCACCTTAGTTTGACTTTACGTATATTTATATTCAATAGCTGGCCAAGTCCTAATTGTTATTTGTGTTTATACAAATTTATATTATGATTTTATGAGCGATATACTTTTACTATGGATTCTTAATATTACCAACAATGTTGATACTTATTATTTATTTTTATAAAGCAGCGACTACTATTATTATAATTATTATTGAATTTACTCCCTGGTTCGCGGGGCGGTGCGGGCTGTTCCATCACCATAGAGAACTTTGTAGAATCCATCAATAACAATGATTGGGGACTAAAATTCACCATGGACACAAACCCACTTACCATCGACTATCTAGATGTGACACTGTACATTGTGGATGGGGTGGTCAAATCAAAAACCTTTTTCAAGAAGGTTGATGCGAACTCCTATGTACATTATGGGAGTTCGCATCATAAGCCTTGGAAGACCAATATACCTTTCGGGCAGTTTAGACGTATACGTAAGAACTGCTCCGATTTATCTATATATGACACCCAAGCAGACAATCTGGAAAACAAGTTCTTAGAGCGATCATTTCCAAAACAACTTATTCAATCTGCTAGACATAGAGCTAGACAACTTGACCAGGAGACCCTCCTAAAGACAAAAACTAAAAAAGACGAAACCCCAGACTCTCAACCCACATTCATTACTCGCTTTAGCTCTAACCACAAAAATATTAGATCTATAATCAACAAGCATTGGCCAACCCTATTAAAGGATCCCTACCTCTGCCCCAAACTAGAGGCTAAACCCAAGCTGGTCTTCAGAAGAGCAAAAACCCTAAAAAACATTGTAGCCCCTAGCAGACCACGAGCACTAGTATCCCATGCACCTAGTTCAATTACCACTCCAAATATACAAAAATGCAAGTCATCTAAATGTCTGGCCTGTGATTATCTGCATCCAGGGCAACTTCCTTTCATTTGTGAAATCACACAAGACTCATATGAAATCACCCATTCATTCCACTGCAGCACCACCCATGTTATTTACCTCATCACTTGCCCCTGTAAAAAACAGTACGTTGGACGTACCACTCAGCAAATAAGAGCCAGACTCGGCCAACATAGAAGGAACATCACCAAAGCATATACCAAACACAGTCTCTCAAGGCACTTCGCGGAGTGCCACAACTCGGATCCAAAAACACTATTCTTCATGCCCATAGAACAGATACCCGACAATCCCTCCTGCTCCGATCGAATAGCTCGGTTGCGGGCAAGAGAGATGTTCTGGATCTTCAGATTGAGAACCCTCAAACCAGAGGGTTTAAATGAATGTTTAGAGCACAATTTCTAACTCAGAGGTCCAGCTCACTATACGTATCCCCATAAGATATACTATCTACCAACTCTGTCCATACATAATTTCCCCCTGGACCAGATACTTACACTTCCTAGTTTCCAACTGTCTCCTCCACCTCTCCAGTTCCTTTTCCCCAATAGTAATGCTTATGAGCTAGTAGCTATCAAATGACAAGCACAACACGCACTATGCACATATGACGGCATTATAATGATGTCTTTGAAACATATTTATTAATTATTATATATTTTATTCATTTATTTATGTATTCTTTTTTTTTTTTTTTTTTTTTTTTTTTTTTCTTATCATTTTTCATAACTAAAAATATTATTTCATGCACACTTCTTAATAAATTTATGAGCAAATTATGATACCCCACCTGATACCAACAATATGCACTTATAGCATTTTGTAATAATTTAGCATAATAATTATTATTCACTATTTTAGTATTATTAATATAATGTAATTAGTAAAATTGGTTCCAATTGAGATAGTGAAGTTCAGACCAACCTTGAGAATTCACTATAAGCCACCTATTACCAACAATCACCTATGTTTAAAGAAGCTTTTATAACAAGCACAAATCTCCAGCACTATTCTATACTGAAGAATTGTTAACACCGCTGCCATCTAGTGTCCATTTACTAAAACTTTTTTCCCCCAGCATCTGGATGTTCTCTATTAAATCAGCAAAGTGCTGGCATTCAATAGCCTTTCCCTATACATCGCCCAGAACCAAAATGGTGCCGCCAGTACTTCCGGTGGGCGGCCCTTTGTGTGATGTCATCAATAACTTCCGGTGCCGCCCCTTTTTCAGCAAGCATGCTGTTCAGACATTACAGAAGTTATTTAAGACAGCTCTGCAGAGCCCCCTACAGAGGCTCCCTATGCTAGATGATCTTTTCTATTTGGTAAGTGCTCTGACCCTCATTCCTTCAGACCACCTAACGCTCCCCCTGCTGTTCACCCACCATACTCAAACTTAGCACAATGAAATACTGTGTCTTTTCTTTTAGCCTATTTGTGACCAGTCTATTTTTTAAAGAGCAACTAGTGCTGTGATCGAATAGCTTATGTAGCTGTGAGATACCACCTTAGTTTGACTTTACGTATATTTATATTCAATAGCTGGCCAAGTCCTAATTGTTATTTGTGTTTATACAAATTTATATTATGATTTTATGAGCGATATACTTTTACTATGGATTCTTAATATTACCAACAATGTTGATACTTATTATTTATTTTTATAAAGCAGCGACTACTATTATTATAATTATTATTGAATTTACTCCCTGGTTCGCGGGGCGGTGCGGGCTGTTTGGCGTGGGTGTGCTGGGCGGTTGGCGTGTGGGGTGCCGTTCGCGGGCTTTTGCGCGCGCGGGGTGCCGTGGTTCGTGTGGTTGCGGGCTTTTGCGTGCGCGGTTTGCCGCGATTCGCGGGGGTCCGCGATCGCGCGGGTCGTGGCGTTTTGCGCGTGCGGCGGTCCGCGGGCGGCGCTTCACGTGCTGGCTATTTTGGCGCGCCCGTGCTGGACGGTTTGCGCCGCTTTGTGAATCAGGCCCATTAAGTTTTCCTCCTTTATTGCGATTAGTATCTTTACTGCTAACGATTATCACCAGTATTACTCTTTCTTACATAATAATAATTTATAAAAAAACATTATGTATGTACAAAAACGCATCTAAAAATTTGATCAATATGATATGATGCAATGTTTATGATCTTGGTAGAACATTTTTTACTATTATGTTTGATATACATGTACAAGTATATTGAGGAGTTCTTGTTGCTATTGTAGGCACTTTTACTGGCCTGATGAAGCGGGCTGAGACCCGCGAAACGCGTTGCCTGTGCTAATAAAAATCCCTTGTATTAACTACAGAGGTTTCGTCATTGAGGTAAGCTACCTCATATCACTTTTCGATTTTAAGCTGATTTTAGATGCTTTTATTATATCAGGGCGCCTCTTTCCCTTTTACGTGCTAAGTATACCCCCGAACACATCCTGTCCGAGGGGAGGTGGCAGACCACCAGTGGAGTCCCCACAGTGGACTCTGTCCCCTTTTTTCCACTAAGAGAGCGACCATCCTTCCGGTTCTGGCTAGGACCACCCCGAGTGGAGTCGGGTTTATTGTCTCCACCTGCTTCCTGTGGTTGGTTGCCCCAAGCAACCTCCCCTTGTGAGTAGTGCTTTTAATTTATTTTCTTTTATTGTGGTCATTGACATATTGCACTACTGGGCTCCCGTTTTTTGTCTCCTGTGACTTTTTCTACAGGGTGTTCATCCACCCCTACTACAAAATTGCCTGCAGATCCGGAAGATTCTATCGACTCTTGCCGGAAACACAGGAGACATTCCGGTTGAAGACCTTATCCGATTCACGGATTCTGAGAACATGGAAAACCTAGACGACCGTTTCCAACATCGCAGAAAACTGTTTGAACAATTCAAACTCGACAACCGTAGCTCTGAAGGCTCCACCTCTGAGGACATAACTGATCCCAGAGAGACCATAAAGGTCCCAGACTTACAACCACTCTTTTATGAACTGGAGGGCCTTCTAAAGAGTGAATTTTTCAATCAGGCGGACATCGCGATGCAAAGGACATATATAGAGGAGGGGATAGCCCCAGAGGGACTCCGAGTCCTAGTAGAGACATCATTCCCGAATGACTTAATTTACACTGCTGATTGGTATATTTACCTTCAATCATGTTCAGTCGGGATGATGCAACGTATTATAGCAAAGAGAGAGAGTCTACTGTTGGAACTTGCTGAAAAAATTGCTAGATTAAGAGACCGCTTGGCCCCATATATAGACTCCAAAGAGTATAAATCGTTATACTTCTCACTTTCTAACAAATTACATAGATTTGAAGCAGACATCATGGAAAGTAAACTAAAAAAACTTAACCGCGACAGAGCAGCTTATGCTGCACATGTCCAACATAGGAAGAAACAGCGCAGAGACCCCAATCAGGGTGAACCACAGGAGGGGTTACAACCTACACCTGCACCTGAGACACCTAACGACACCAATACCCCAGCCCCACCTCCTAGACACAGACCTTCCAAACCCACACCACGACCCCAACCTTATCACCCACGACGTCCACCCAGACGTCAATATCCCCCTGCTCCCAAACAACCCATTCCATCTCTTCTTGCCCTCCCGTGCCCCCCTCCTTCAGGCCCTGTCCCATCACCTCTTCACACCATTCCCACTGACCCTAGGGGACACCCATCCCCTTCACTTGTCACTACCCACTCTCCATCCCCTCCCTTCCCATCACTTGACCCCACTCCCCCATGCACAGATTTAGGGCTAGATCCTGCAAATATCAGCATTCATGATACAACCCCTGACACAAACCCGTCCACACCCCCTGGCCCTCCCTCATCTCAACCCCCAAAATCCCCCCGATCAGGATCACCTCCTGTGCCCCTTCCCCGCTCCAACCCCATGCCATCTGTCCGGACCAAGTCCCATTCCACGATTCCTGAATACTTTCATGGCACTCAAACTTCATATCCTGATAAAAATTCCTCATCCTTACTCACCTCCTCCTCATCTGAATCTGACACTCCATCTTTTTTAGAACTTCCGACCCTCCTTACCAAGGACCCCCCACTCCGCCCTCTTCTTCCAAATCCTCTGTCACAAAACCAACTAGCCAAACCACAAATCCCCAAGGCCCAAAAGAGACCCGCCTCCAGCCCCGAAAACGTGGCAGAAGGGGCAGCAAAAAGAAGAGACATCATGGGGAACAAATCCAAATAGAAACACCTCAACAGAATCCCTCTGCACAATACACATCCATTTTTAATCTTTCCTCCCACCTCCTTACTCAAACTGAAATACAAGTTCTCAGCCGCGGCCTTTCCTTTTGTCCAACAAAAACATCTAATCTATTCGAATTATTTGTTGACCTCAATGCTTTTACAAGAAAAATTACACTAAAAAGATACTTTATGATGAAAGATCTCAAAAAATCTAATTATGCTAATCCCTCCAATCTCCAACCAATATTCACAAATGAACCCACTGATTGCCCCGATGCAATTTTGAATCTGGATACCTTTTACATGGAAAAATACATTCACACAGAATTTAAGAAAAAATCCCAATTTTATCCTACATCTTACAGAGGCCCACATATAGAAACCTTCTACCTTTCCGTCTTGGAAGATTTAAGACGTTTAGAGAAAGAACAAGTTGTACCAAAATCCAACCTTACCAGAATCGAACAGACTGCTCTAAACTCCCTAAAGAACAATACTGAAATAGTGATAAAGGCCGCTGACAAGGGGGGGGGGATTGTCATTATGAACACGGTGGACTATGTGACAGAGGCCCACCGATTGCTACACGATCCAGAATATTATACCACATTATCCTATGATCCATCACAACAATATAAAAAACAATATGATAATTTAATATCCACAGCACTAAAAGATGGCATAATTTCAAAGGAAGAGAAAGATTTTCTCACCATTACAAACCCTAAAATACCATTTTTTTATTTTCTTCCAAAAATCCATAAATCACTAATAAACCCCCCTGGCCGTCCCATTATTGCTGGCATTGGATCCCTAACCTCTCCCTTATCTGAATACATAGATCATTTTCTGCAAAAATATGTAATCACACTTCCTTCCTATCTAAAAGATTCCAGTCAACTCATTCAAACATTTACTTCATTCAGATGGTCACCAAATTACCACTGGGTGACACTAGATGTCACTGCTCTTTATACTAATATTAGACACGAAGTGGGTCTACAATCCATAGCCCATTTTCTATATTCTGACACTACTATGCCTATCCCTCAAAAAAACTTTCTCCTTCAAGCAACTCAGTTCATACTCACTCATAACATCTTCACATTTCAGGAAACAACGTATTTACAAACCAGGGGTACAGCGATGGGGGCCAATCTAGCTCCGTCCTTCGCAAATCTTACAATGGGTCTCTTTGAACAATTATTTTTGAGCCAAACTCCATATCGCAATAATATTATAAAGTACTATAGATATATAGATGACATCATCCTCGTGTGGGAAGGAGAGACCATCACCATAGAGAACTTTGTAGAATCCATCAATAACAATGATTGGGGACTAAAATTCACCATGGACACAAACCCACTTACCATCGACTATCTAGATGTGACACTGTACATTGTGGATGGGGTGGTCAAATCAAAAACCTTTTTCAAGAAGGTTGATGCGAACTCCTATGTACATTATGGGAGTTCGCATCATAAGCCTTGGAAGACCAATATACCTTTCGGGCAGTTTAGACGTATACGTAAGAACTGCTCCGATTTATCTATATATGACACCCAAGCAGACAATCTGGAAAACAAGTTCTTAGAGCGATCATTTCCAAAACAACTTATTCAATCTGCTAGACATAGAGCTAGACAACTTGACCAGGAGACCCTCCTAAAGACAAAAACTAAAAAAGACGAAACCCCAGACTCTCAACCCACATTCATTACTCGCTTTAGCTCTAACCACAAAAATATTAGATCTATAATCAACAAGCATTGGCCAACCCTATTAAAGGATCCCTACCTCTGCCCCAAACTAGAGGCTAAACCCAAGCTGGTCTTCAGAAGAGCAAAAACCCTAAAAAACATTGTAGCCCCTAGCAGACCACGAGCACTAGTATCCCATGCACCTAGTTCAATTACCACTCCAAATATACAAAAATGCAAGTCATCTAAATGTCTGGCCTGTGATTATCTGCATCCAGGGCAACTTTCTTTCATTTGTGAAATCACACAAGACTCATATGAAATCACCCATTCATTCCACTGCAGCACCACCCATGTTATTTACCTCATCACTTGCCCCTGTAAAAAACAGTACGTTGGACGTACCACTCAGCAAATAAGAGCCAGACTCGGCCAACATAGAAGGAACATCACCAAAGCATATACCAAACACAGTCTCTCAAGGCACTTCGCGGAGTGCCACAACTCGGATCCAAAAACACTATTCTTCATGCCCATAGAACAGATACCCGACAATCCCTCCTGCTCCGATCGAATAGCTCGGTTGCGGGCAAGAGAGATGTTCTGGATCTTCAGATTGAGAACCCTCAAACCAGAGGGTTTAAATGAATGTTTAGAGCACAATTTCTAACTCAGAGGTCCAGCTCACTATACGTATCCCCATAAGATATACTATCTACCAACTCTGTCCATACATAATTTCCCCCTGGACCAGATACTTACACTTCCTAGTTTCCAACTGTCTCCTCCACCTCTCCAGTTCCTTTTCCCCAATAGTAATGCTTATGAGCTAGTAGCTATCAAATGACAAGCACAACACGCACTATGCACATATGACGGCATTATAATGATGTCTTTGAAACATATTTATTAATTATTATATATTTTATTCATTTATTTATGTATTCTTTTTTTTTTTTTTTTTTTTTTTTTTTTTTTCTTATCATTTTTCATAACTAAAAATATTATTTCATGCACACTTCTTAATAAATTTATGAGCAAATTATGATACCCCACCTGATACCAACAATATGCACTTATAGCATTTTGTAATAATTTAGCATAATAATTATTATTCACTATTTTAGTATTATTAATATAATGTAATTAGTAAAATTGGTTCCAATTGAGATAGTGAAGTTCAGACCAACCTTGAGAATTCACTATAAGCCACCTATTACCAACAATCACCTATGTTTAAAGAAGCTTTTATAACAAGCACAAATCTCCAGCACTATTCTATACTGAAGAATTGTTAACACCGCTGCCATCTAGTGTCCATTTACTAAAACTTTTTTCCCCCAGCATCTGGATGTTCTCTATTAAATCAGCAAAGTGCTGGCATTCAATAGCCTTTCCCTATACATCGCCCAGAACCAAAATGGTGCCGCCAGTACTTCCGGTGGGCGGCCCTTTGTGTGATGTCATCAATAACTTCCGGTGCCGCCCCTTTTTCAGCAAGCATGCTGTTCAGACATTACAGAAGTTATTTAAGACAGCTCTGCAGAGCCCCCTACAGAGGCTCCCTATGCTAGATGATCTTTTCTATTTGGTAAGTGCTCTGACCCTCATTCCTTCAGACCACCTAACGCTCCCCCTGCTGTTCACCCACCATACTCAAACTTAGCACAATGAAATACTGTGTCTTTTCTTTTAGCCTATTTGTGACCAGTCTATTTTTTAAAGAGCAACTAGTGCTGTGATCGAATAGCTTATGTAGCTGTGAGATACCACCTTAGTTTGACTTTACGTATATTTATATTCAATAGCTGGCCAAGTCCTAATTGTTATTTGTGTTTATACAAATTTATATTATGATTTTATGAGCGATATACTTTTACTATGGATTCTTAATATTACCAACAATGTTGATACTTATTATTTATTTTTATAAAGCAGCGACTACTATTATTATAATTATTATTGAATTTACTCCCTGGTTCGCGGGGCGGTGCGGGCTGTTTGGCGTGGGTGTGCTGGGCGGTTGGCGTGTGGGGTGCCGTTCGCGGGCTTTTGCGCGCGCGGGGTGCCGTGGTTCGTGTGGTTGCGGGCTTTTGCGTGCGCGGTTTGCCGCGATTCGCGGGGGTCCGCGATCGCGCGGGTCGTGGCGTTTTGCGCGTGCGGCGGTCCGCGGGCGGCGCTTCACGTGCTGGCTATTTTGGCGCGCCCGTGCTGGACGGTTTGCGCCGCTTTGTGAATCAGGCCCATTAAGTTTTCCTCCTTTATTGCGATTAGTATCTTTACTGCTAACGATTATCACCAGTATTACTCTTTCTTACATAATAATAATTTATAAAAAAACATTATGTATGTACAAAAACGCATCTAAAAATTTGATCAATATGATATGATGCAATGTTTATGATCTTGGTAGAACATTTTTTACTATTATGTTTGATATACATGTACAAGTATATTGAGGAGTTCTTGTTGCTATTGTAGGCACTTTTACTGGCCTGATGAAGCGGGCTGAGACCCGCGAAACGCGTTGCCTGTGCTAATAAAAATCCCTTGTATTAACTACAGAGGTTTCGTCATTGAGGTAAGCTACCTCATATCACTTTTCGATTTTAAGCTGATTTTAGATGCTTTTATTATATCAGGGCGCCTCTTTCCCTTTTACGTGGTTAGGGAGGGGACCGTGTGGGAGATGTGCCTACACGGGGCGTCCCTGTTAAACGACGCAATTCACGATTGCGTCCAACCGAAGCCTCCCACCTGAATGCTAATCTATGTAATTCCTGCTAGGTATGGTACAGCAGGCAAAGGGTGTATGACAGTGCACCTGATTGGCTGACAAGCGTCTGCTGGCCGGATAGAGGCAGGATATTGCTCTGACTGGAAGTTAGCAATTGTGTTTGTTGCAGTTGGCATTCAGTTTAGAGGTGGTGGGGTGAGTTCCCTGGAGGTGAGAGGTCCAGGGCTTGCCCGCACTTCCCTCTAGGTGTCGCATGGTGGTTTGGGGGCCCCAGTGAGTGAGAGAGACCTGGGGCCCCTGGGCTGTCATGTGGACCAGTGTTTGTGATTTTAAATTTTATTTTTTGCAGCTTCTACGATGCGGTTGACAGGTGAGTGGTTAGGGAGGGGACCGTGTGGGAGATGTGCCTACACGGGGCGTCCCTGTTAAACGACGCAATTCACGATTGCGTCCAACAGAAGCCTCCCACCTGAATGCTAATCTATGTAATTCCTGCTAGGTATGGTACAGCAGGCAAAGGGTGTATGACAGTGCACCTGATTGGCTGACAAGCGTCTGCTGGCCAGATAGAGGCAGGATATTGCTCTGACTGGAAGTTAGCAATTGTGTTTGTTGCAGTTGGCATTCAGTTTAGAGGTGGTGGGGTGAGTTCCCTGGAGGTGAGAGGTCCAGGGCTTGCCCGCACTTCCCTCTAGGTGTCGCATGGTGGTTTGGGGGCCCCAGTGAGTGAGAGAGACCTGGGGCCCCTGGGCTGTCATGTGGACCAGTGTTTGTAACATTACATTCTCTTAAAATCTTTCTTTAAGGTGGCCACTAATGGTCCAATTTCCTGAACGATTAACTGAAAATCGGCCACAAGTGATTGATCAGGAACACCATGGAATCGATTCCAACGATCAGATTGAATCTAGCAGATTTTAATTTCCCATTAGTGTTCCTGGACGATTTTCAGCCATTTTTCAGGAAACTGGACCATTAGTGGCTGCTTTTGGTTCCATCGCTCCCTCTGCCCACCATCCTCGACATCATCTGCAGCACTTTACAGAGTAAATAGTCATGTCACTGCTTGTCCTCAGAGGAGCTCACAATCTAATCCTACCATAGTCGGTCTAATCCTTTAGATTGTAAGCCTCTGGCAGGGCCCTCCTCCCTAATGTATCCAGCTTGATTATGTAATCTTACTCACAACCACCCTTCTTGTAGACTCGAACAGTCTCTATCTTGACCTATGACACTGCATTGTTATCAAATCAGTGTTTGCCATAGGCGCAATCATACCCAGATACGCCCCTGGGCGAGACGCATTGCGTACATTTTTATGCATTCCGGCTCGTGCAGGAACATTAACACATACATTTTTACGCATTACTGGTTTACGCGTGTTAATGTTCCTGCACTAGCGAGAATGCGTAAAAATGTACGCAATGCGGCCCGCCGACCTCCGAGGTCGGCAAGCTGCCAGCGGGGGACTGGTGCAGCAGTGAGTGACTACGAGGGCACAGGATGGCTGCATGGGGCTGGTAGAAGCCCTAGGTAAGTGAAACTCATTTTTTTTATTTTGCTTGAACCTTCCCTTTAAGTTGGAACAATGTGCTATCTCTGTCCCCTGTACCTCTTCTGTGCCTCCAGTGTCCCCTTCTGTGTCACCTCTGCCCTCTGTACCTGCTTATGCAAGTTTAAAAGCCATTTTTTCTTAGATTTTTTTTTATAATCGATTTTCTCAAAAACTACAAGTCCAATTTGAAAAATTGGGGGGGGGGGGGGGGGGGGGGGGCTTGTTCCTACGGAACACTGAATCTATGCCGTTCGTATCGGCAGGTCGTTCGTAAGTCGGGGACTACCTGTAATTACAATGAGATATGATCCTCACCACTAAAGGTGTGTTTGCACAGGTATTACATAGGCCTAAACCATACATTCGCATGCTGATATGCATTAATTACTTAAAGGATATGTCTAGGAAATTAAATCACATTTACATACCTGAAGCTTCTTCCAGCCCTGGAAGCCTATGTGTCCCTTGCTGAAGCTCCGCTCCAAGCTGGTCTCCGGAGGTACCCTCTGTAGCAGCCACCGACTGGCCATAGAGGCGTGTCCGCGTCCATACGCATGCGAAGTGGGCACCAATCTGGCCAGGTCAGCAGCTGCTACAGAGGGAACCCTGGGAGACCGGCTAGGAGCGAAGCTGCAGCAAGGGACACATTGTCACAGGAAATTTCAGTGCAGGGTGAAGCCGAAATACTGCTCACACTGCTCCTGCGGAACCTCTGGACCCGCATTAATTACTATTCCCCTTCAAGTTTAGCAACTCGGGGGAATTGTAATTCAGGCACCAGCTATTGCCAGCAAACAAATTACTTTTATTTTTTGATAGTTTGTGCAGCGTCCGGCTGAAGCTCCGGAAACCCAAATTAGCCACGCAGCGCTGGCTCCAAAAGGATCAGCATGGCGCTGCTCCAAAATCAGTTGTCTTGTTTCATGTACATATGAGTCTGCTGAGAAAAGTGGACAGCTGCATTTTTTTTTTTGTGAGAAGGGAATTGCATAAGAAGAAATGAGCTAGCCCATTGATTTATGAGGGTTGGAAGTTGTTATCCATTTTCCCATTGTGGAAAAACACATGGGAGTGGGGCACGTTATTCTTGCCTTAAAGGAGTGATCCAAGCAAAAAAAAAAAAAAAGATCCACTTACTTGGGGCTTCCTCCAGCCCGTGGCAGCCGTCCTGTGCCCCTGCCGCAGCTCCGGTGGCTCCTGGTCTTCTCCGCTGGCGCAGCCGACCTCGCCAAGTCGGGTTCCGGGTCAGCTTCTTCGGCGCTCCACCTAAGCAGTACCGTCCTTATGACGTCGGAGAAGACCGGGAGCCACCGGAACTGCGGCGAGGGCACAGGACAACTGCCACGGGCTGGAGGAAGCCCCAGGTAAGTGGGTCTTTTTTTTTTTTAAAGCCTGGATGTATCCTTTAAGCTGAATACTCACCATAACAACGCAGGAAGATGGATCACAGCGACGTCGCCCGACAACAAGCAGTCCCTGATGCATCTTCCCGCCAGTGGCAACACACAATGGCACACAATGAGCACAAACGAAAGTTCAAACAATCGCGGCACTTTGTGTGAGTTCTCAGGGATCTTAAAGACCAGCCACAACGGTCTTTATTGCCGTGTGTTGTTAAGCATCGTCCATCTATTCGACCATTAGTACCAACCTTGGGAGATTGTGGAAACGATTGCTCATCACTCAGTAAATTGCCAGTCGTAGGAAGAACCACAGACAAATTTGCGAGGTGGGAACAAGCCGGTGCGCACCCAATGCAGCAAGTTGGCCCAACATCTTGCAGCATGTATGATCAGCAATGCGACCAATTTTCATCCTGAAATTGGTCGCATTGTGGGTAGGGCATGCTCTTGGCGGAACCGATTTTCATCCAATTTGATTATAATAATGGCCACCTTTAGTGACTGAGACAAATGATCTCTTTAAAGGGAATCTGAAGTGAATAGATTAAATTTATTAGATAATTAATTGTATGTATAGTACAGATAAGAAATAGAACATTAGTAGCATAGAACAGAGTCTCATATTGTTTCCAGTACAGGAAGAGTTAAGAAACTTCAGTTGTTATCTTTGAGAGCCTCTCTGAGTTCTCGGACCCAACTCAGAGCTTCTCTGAGTTCTCCGACCCAAGTTGGGTCGCTGTTTTCTGGAGCACTTGTACATTAAAGAAACAGACAGGTTTAGATAATATTTTTACTGTAGGGACATTAGATCTGCTTGTTTTATAGTTTAACCTCCTGAGCGTTACACCATTACGTTTTGCTAGCCTGAGTCAGTGGTGCTATCACGGGTGGTCGTGATCACGGGTTAGCGTGATTCACGGCCATTTTTACGCATCACGGGGCTGTGATCCAGATGCTGTGGTCCGCATGGATCACGGCTTTGCGTAAAATTTGGGTCACGTAAAAATATCCGGATCACGACCCGTAATCGTGGCCGTGATGCGGCCGTGATCGGGTAAATTTGGAGATGATGTCAATGGGCCAATCAGAGGCCCCTAGCGCAGGCTAGAGCAGCCAATCACAGGAGGAGAGGCTATGCCCTCCCCTCCTGTATAAAACCGGCAGCCATCATGAGAAACTCTGTCCTTGCTGAGACTGAGTGACTGTGAGAGCATCTCAGGCCATTTTTGTCACAAAGCAATGGCAATAAGCGTTTTAGCTAATTTCTGTGCTGTTATACTGCTGTTATTACTTGTATTTAGCTATTTAGCTCATATAGTTAGTCAGTGTAGTTCAGAGTGTACTTTGCTGCTAGTGTCTGCTGTTGGGTGCTTAGTAGTGCAGGCCAGGCAGGCACTGCACACTGATTTCTATACTGTACTGTATTTAGCTAGCCAGTAGCCAATGGTTTATGCATTTACGCATGCGCATGCGCATTCAGTGAGTGAATACTGAACCGCCATTACGCATTAAATACACGCATGTACACACGTACATTTTTATATGTATGGATTACGGGTACGCGTACGCAGGCGCAAAATGATCCATAAACCCATACATTTTTACGCATAAGGGCACAGTGTTACGCATGAACAATACAGGACACGGCCCATCATTGCGGAACTTTTTATTGGTTAACACGGGAAAATACTGGTCGAGCCGGTTTCGCGTCAAAATATACGGGACACGATCACGGGTCGATCCGGATGCGGCTTCAATAAAAACGGCCGCATTCGGATCCGTGATTAAGGGCACCACTGGCCTGAGTCCCCCGCTATAAAAGTATTAGTTTCTATGGATGAATAAGATCTTTGCTAGCACTAGGCTAGCAAATATAAGTGTGCACAACCCCTCGATAGCCCAGGATCCCCCCGATCTAGCCACTTATACATTACCCAGCCTAGTTCCAGTGATCGGTGCAGCTTCCCTGCACAGCTCCAGTATTCTCTATGGGGAGGATCATTCTTGAGGTCATGGCGTCACCGACATCATGACGTAATGCGCAGACCCGATCCTCCCCATAGAGCAGACCAGAGCTAGCTAACATCTTATTCATCCATAGAAACTAACAGTTTTATAGCGGGGGACTCCTGCAGCCACCAAAAAATCTTGAGCGGCATGCCTGACACAGTGTTGGGCATACCACTCAGGATGTTAAATTATAGTGTGTGGTTTTTAATTGCAAATATGACAGAATTATGCAATGTTATAAAAAAAGCTATCTATCTGAAAATAAAAATATGAGACTTTATTTTATATGAGACTTTATTTTTAATTATATTACTTTATTTTCTTTGCTGTGGCTGGATAGTGTCCAGTTTAAGGGCACTGCCTTTGACATGGGAGACCAGGGTTTTGAACCCTGGCTAGGGTGAGTACCTATTTGGTAAGGAGTTCAAGCCAAGACTCCCTAACACTGCAGGGTGGCCTCTTGAGTGCGTCCCAGTGGCTGCAGCTCTTGAGTGGTCCAACAGGAGAAAAGCGCTATACAAATGTTTGGATTGTATGAAACAACATGTCGCTGCTCAGCATCTGTAATTCTGGGCAAGAAAAATTCAGTGCTTAAAAAATCAAGTGTGAAATCATTATTATTGTACTTTTTTATGGCACTATCTTCTCATGTAAAGCGGTAAGGCTGGGTTCACAAATAAAAGGCGTCAGTTTTGTATGCGTTTTTTATGGCTTGGCTCACACCTAAATCTGTATATTTCTTGTCCAGTCCTGTCTAATGATGGCCCGAACGGTTCGCATGCGAACTTATTCGCGTGAAGATCGCGCTTTCACGATCGAACGCGACCTTTATGCGAGTTTGACCTGTCCTCTATACTACATCATTGGGCTAAACTTTGACCCTCTAAATCACAGTCAGTAGACACATGGTAGCCAATCAGGCTGCACTCCCTCCTGGAGCCCCCCCCCCCCTTATATAAGGCAGCAGCGTCGGCCATGCTCTCACTCTGTGTGCTGCAGTATTAGTAAGAGAAGGGAGAGAAATTGGAGAGATAGGGAAAGTGATAGATAGGAGAACTGTTAGCGTGCTCCTTGCTGATATTTGTTGCTAAAAAGCACCCCAAAACAGCTCTTTTGAGTGCTAATGTTCTTGTGATGTGTTTTTTTTTTGTGTGGCCCATTGACACTTGCATATACAGCCCTGTCTGTCGCAGCTCGCCCTAGCTAATTTATTTATTTATTGTATTTATAAAGCGGCAACATATTACGCAGCAATGGACAATAAATAGGGATACATACAATATTTAGGGGCAGGGCCGGCCTTAGGTTTCACAGCGCTCTGAGCGTATCCAGATTTTGGTGCCCCCCCAGACTCCGACTCCCGACTCCTCAGTTTATTAAACCACGACTCCTACTCCGACTGGCCAAAATTGCCCCGACTCCACAGTCCTGGCTACTAGACTTGTATATGTAGTCAGATCCTCCACTATATATATATATATATATATATATATATATATATATATATACTGCCTATACATACTAAAGGGGGGATCTGCCTACATTTACAAGACAAGTAGCCTATATATACACTAAAGGGGGGATCTGCCTATATATACACTAAAGGAGGGATCTACCTACATATACAAGAATAGCAGCCTATATACACGAGGGGGGGGGGAACTGCCTATTATAGGCAACCCCCCCCCTAGTGTATACAGGGTGCTAGTCTTGTATATGTAGGTAGATCCCCCCTTCTGGTGTATATATAGGCAGATCCCCCTTAGTGTATATGTAGGCAGATCCCCCCTTAGTGTGTGTGTATATATATATATATATATATATATATATATATATATATATATATATATATATATATATATATACAGTGGTGTGAAAAACTATTTGCCCCCTTCCTGATTTCTTATTCTTTTGCATGTTTGTCACACTTAAATGTTTCTGCTCATCAAAAACCGTTAACTATTGGTCAAAGATAACATAATTGAACGCAAAATGCAGTTTTAAATGATGGTTTTTATTATTTAATGAGGAAAAAAACTCCAAATCTACATGGTCCTGTGTGAAAAAGTGATTGCCCCCTGTGAGAATCCGCTCAGCTGCCTGCGCAGGCAGGCAGCCTTTTGACCATTGTTTAGGTTTGCATGCTGCAGGACTCTGGAACAGAGACCTGTCTTTCCATTGCAAGTTCTGGTCTGTTCTCTTGCTGGGGAATTTGCATACATTCGTTATGCAAATCCCCTACCTGCCTTCTTTGATGACTGGCACTATAAGAGCTTTTTCCCTATGCTAATGTCGTCACACTTGGGTAGACGCCCCACCCCCTCTACCCATAGGACCATGTTGTTATAAATGCTTGATGTTAGTCCCACCCCCCCAGTCTTTTTTTTTTGGTCCTCGACCACTTCGCCCATATGGACCGAATATCAGAATTTTTTTTTTTTTTTTTACCCCTACCTAGCTAGTAAATCTGGCTATTTTTTTTTCCCCCACTGGTGCCTCTCCCAGTGCTGACCTCATAAGCTATAAATTAGCTGCAGAGGACCCCGTTTTTCTGCTGGTCTTTTCGGGGCTGCCACGCTATATTATAGGTATAAATTACCTCAAAGCTTCGGCGTATAGAGTGGCATTAGGTGGGTAAAATCCCTTTAAACAAGGGTTAAGGCGCAGGTGGATTCTCTTCCTCCCCTTCTGTCTATGCAGAGTGCCGGAGACGCTGTATGCGTTCCACCAGCCGGCTTCCGCGTATGACATCACTTCCGCGTGTCGTCCGCGCGTCATACGGAGCGACCAGGAAGCACAGGACACTTAAGGAAACGCTGTGCATTCCTTCCCCGGCCATTCCGCGTGCAGGACGCTACGGGGACGCTATGGAGGCATGTACAGGGAGCAGCGAGGATGACCAAGTCATTAACCTGGAGGACAATGGTAGGAGTTTTTTGGCATATTTTTTATACTATTGTATTCTGCTACCTAGCTGGTTTTTATCTTCAGCCTGCATGCCATATCCTATCTTTTTCTCTTGCAGTGGCTTCTACTGCCTCTTTCTATCCCAGCGCGCCAAAAACAGACCAGCAAAGGGCAGAAAGGTAGGGGTTATTTGAGGTAGGTTTTTTATTTTGCCCTTATTTTTTTTTATAGAGAGTGCATAGTCAACGGGTCTTGTCTACTTTCTACAGCTCAAGAAAGCAGACGAGGAGATCCTCTAGATCCAGATCCCGTTCCAGAAGGAGCCCATCGCCTTACCGCAGAAGACGATCTCCCTCTCCTTATTACTATAGAAGACATAGGAGCAGGAGTAGATCAAGAAGGAGAAATAGATCAAGATCAAAGAGAAGATCCAGATCAGCTGAGCGTCATGCAAAAAACTACTGGGCATGTGGCAGGAACGTCATGCCGGGGAAAACTGTATGCAGTACATGTTTTGGCGAGATGTCTAGGGAGCAAGAACCAGTGCCTGTTGACGTATCTAAACTAATTAAGCAAGCTGTGCAGGACTCGATGAAACAATTTATCGCCATCTTACCGGCGCTACCTTCTACTTCTGCGGAGCAACCGCCGGATGCAGAAGACCCGGATAGGGAGAATATAGGTTTCGACTTTGCACTGGTGGAACCCTTTGTATGTGCGGTCAGACAAGCGATAGAATGGGAAGATGAGCCAGAGGAATTAGAGAAACCCAAAAAGCAAAAACAATACTATGCGCATCTTAAGAAAAGGGTTACTCCTTTTCCATTGATGGAAGAGATTAATGAAGTTATTAAGGAGGAGTGGAAGAAGGTCGAGAAGAGACCACCACTGCACAATAGATTGGGGAAGTTGTATCCTATGCAGGACCGGGACTGTAAGCAGCTCGATAATCCTCCGGCGGTTGATGCGTCTGTAATGAGACTGGCAAGACCTACTACACTCCCACGTGATGACGCAGTAAGCTTCACAGATATCATGGATAGAAGGATAGATTCAGAACTAAAGAGAGTTTACACTTCGGCTGGTGGAGCAGCCAGACCAGCAATTGCTCTAACAGCGGTCTCACGTGCGCTGAAAGTCTGGACTCAAAATATCGAGGAAGCGATCAAAGCAGACACAGATAAAGAAGCGATAATCTCGGGATTTGAAGATCTGAAATTGTCTGCAGACTATGTAGGCGAAGCTGCAGTGGATGTCATCAGATGTTCAGCTAGAGCTATGTATTCGTCGGTTGTAGCAAAGAGATCTTTATGGTTAAAAGCTTGGACGGCGGACTCGTCTTCTCGCCAGGATTGGTGCAAGATTGCATATGATGGTGAACATCTGTTCGGTGAAGAAATGGATACGGCAATAAAGAGAGTGACAGGTGGTAAGTCTGGACTAATACCACAGGACAGGAAAGGAAAACGGCCATTCTCCCAACAACCGGGAAGATATCAGCAGCAAAGACTCAAGACGGCCAGAGCCTATAGACCAGGGAGGAGGAACTGGCAAAGCACTCAGAGCAATCTGCAGCGTCTAACAAGACAAAAGAATTCTACTATTCCTCCTGTGTCACAACAAAAGTCTTTTTGACAATCAGAGTACCCAGTTCTGCCCGGTAGGCGGGAGACTAAAGCAATTCGGCCAGATCTGGGAAGAAAAGATATCTAATCCCTGGATAATAAAGACCATACGTCAGGGTCATCGATGGAGCTTCAAGTTACAACCCCCGTGCTCCAGATTCATACCTACAAGGATTCCAAAGGAGAAAACCAGGCTAGCTGTTCTGATAGATTACATTCAAACACTACTCGAAAAGGAAGCGATAGTGCCTGTACCGGTAATAAACAGGAAGCAGGGTCTTTACTCCCCTCTTTTTCTGGTATTGAAAAAAACAGGAGACTGGCGGCCGATTTTAGATCTAAGGTTTCTGAATCACCATATCCAGTTGAAAAAGTTCAAGATGGAAACACTTCAATCAATAACGCAATGCATAAGACAATCAGATTGGATGCTATCCGTCGATCTCGAAGATGCATACCTTCATATTCCCATCGCACCAACGTTCCAAAAATACCTGAGGTTTGCAGTCGGGGAGAAGCATTACCAGTTTACCTGCCTCCCATTCGGGATATGTACGGCCCCCAGGACATTCTCAAAGGTCCTTCTTGCCCTAGTGGCCGTCCTTCGACTGCAAGGTCTGCGTCTATTCCACTACTTAGACGATCTGCTGCTGCTATCACAGGATTTCGAGACAATCTTACTACAGAGAGACATTCTATTACATACAATCATCCAATTCGGTTGGAAGATAAACCTGAAGAAAAGCTCATTGGAGCCAACTCAAGAGATGATTTATCTAGGAGCCCTAATAAACACACAGAAGAACTCTCTCTCATTGCCACAGGAAAAAATACGGACGATAAAGTCGAAGTCACGACAAATTCAATCCCTGAAAGTGTTACCTGCGAGACAGTGTATGAGTTTTTTAGGAACTCTAACTTCCGCTATCCCGATGGTCCGATGGGCTCATTGGCACATGAGGCCATTCCAGTGGGGTTTTTTGTCCCAGTGGGACAAGGACAATATGAATCAAACTATATACTTAACACCTCTAATGAAGAACAGCCTGGACTGGTGGACTCAGACAGAAAATCTAACCAGAAGTCATCTAATCCAGTGTGCTGGGATGACCACAATTACCACAGACGCCAGTGCCAGGGGCTGGGGAGCCCACTGCGGACAGGAGACTGCCCAGGGGTGCTGGGAAGCATACCTCAACAGCACACCAGCGAACATACTGGAGTTAAGAGCGGCCCATCAGGGGTTACTATCGTTCCAGAATCTAATTATAGGAAAGACGGTCCTCCTGAGGATGGACAACTCAACAGCGGTAGCCTATGTGAGAAGGCAGGGGGGAACCCGAAGCTTACAGCTGCTCCTGGAGGCGGCAAAGATATTCCAGTTTGCGAAGCAGAACATCTGGGACCTAAGAGCAATCTATATTCCGGGACAGGACAACGAGACAGCGGATTACTTAAGCCGTCATACGTTGAAGAACAACGAGTGGTGTCTATCTCAGGAAACTTTCCTATGGATATACAAGAAGTGGGGGAATCCAGACTTAGATTTGATGGCGACTCCTCAAAACACGAAATGCGACAGGTTCATATCCAGATACCGATCCTCTGCAGCAGTAGCGACGGACGCCATAACAGCCCCATGGATTTCCAACCTAGTCTATGCATTTCCGCCAACACCACTAATCCTTCGATTCCTGTTGAGAGTACTCAGGGAGAACATTACAGTAATAGCCATCATACCACATTGGCCGAATCGGCCGTGGTTTCCCCTCCTAATAGAGATGAGCGTGTGTCCACCTCTTACTCTGCCCTCCAATCCCAAGCTGCTATACCAGGGGGCGGTATACCATCGAAATCCGGGAAGCCTGAATCTCATGGCCTGGAACTTGAGGGGCAAAGGTTGAAGGAAGGGGGCTGCTCAGAGGCAGTCATACAGACGATGTTGAAATCCAGGAGGCCTACAACTAACAACACATATAAGAGGATATGGGATCGTTTCTTAACTCATGCCCAGGATAAAAATTTTAATCCTATGAAACCGGAGCCTTTTCAGGTACTGGAGTTCCTTCAGAGCGGATTAGATCTGGGGTTAGGCTATCACACTTTAAAGGTGCAGACTTCAGCTCTGGCATCACTTACAGGCATGCCATGGGCAGCTTATCCTCTCGTAAAGCAATTTATGAGGGCAGTCCTGAGAATAAAGCCACCTAAAAAGCCAGTTTTTCCAAAATGGGACTTACCGTTGGTTCTTGAAGTATATTCTGCACCTCCTTTTTACCCGACTGAAAAATGTGATCTGTGGAAGCTGACATTAAAAGCTGTCTTTCTAGTGGCAATAGCATCAGCCAGACGTGTGTCAGAACTGCAAGCACTAGGTTCTGAGGAACCCTATCTGACTGTATTCCCAGATCGAATCCTTCTGAGACCTCTTCAACAGTTCATTCCTAAAGTTTCAACTACATTCCATCTTAATCAGGACTGGACATTACCGGCTTTCAATATGGACGATTCTCAGCAGCCTCACCCGTTGGATGTGGTTCATACAGTAAAAACTTATCTTCAGGCCACTTCAACATTCAGAAAGACTGAGAGGTTATGGGTCATCCCTAACGGTTACAGGAGAGGGGAACCAGCATCCGTCAGAACCATAGCATCGTGGATAGTAAAAGCGATTCAAATAGCCTATAGGACTATAAATTTAGTTCCTCCTGAGCAAATAGTCGCACACTCCACCAGAAGTGTGTCCACATCATGGGCCGCATATAACAAGGTGCCAGCTGATAAGATATGCCAAGCAGCAAATTGGTCTACAATCCACACCTTTATGAGACACTACAGAGTTGATATGACAGCTCAGTCCACTGCTTTGTTTGGGAAAACTGTTTTGTTGTCACATACTGAGAATTAAGTAAACTCTTATTTTGTTGCACAGCAATTTTGTCTCCCGCCCTTCATTGTTATTCCTAGTTAAATCCCAAGTGTGACGACATTAGCATAGGGAAAACGGAAAATTGTTACTTACCTACCGGTAATTTTCCTTTCCCGATGCTTATGTCGTCATGCGACCCTCCCTTCTGTGGGCTTCAGTGCTCGAGGCCACATAGACTGGGGGGGTGGGACTAACATCAAGCATTTATAACAACATGGTCCTATGGGTAGAGGGGGTGGGGCGTCTACCCAAGTGTGACGACATAAGCATCGGGAAAGGAAAATTACCGGTAGGTAAGTAACAATTTTCCGTTATGTTTCCCAGAAGGCTTGGCTGGTCATTTCCCTTCCATGGTCTGTTCCTGATGGACACTGCTGGAGTGTCAGCCATTGCTATCTAGTATAGTTAATTCCTGGGGGTTGCTTTAGGCTCCCCTTCTAGCCCAGTCAGGTTGTATTATCTGTTTTTTGTTCTGTTGCCATTGTCCTGTCCCAACGGTGGTCGACAGGAAATGGTTCTGATCTCTGTTCTTGGAGTATAGCTGGTGCAGCGGTTGTTACCAGCTATCTCTTCTGTTCTGTCTTCTGGGATCGCGGCGCGTGCTAGCTACTTTTCGCTAGCGCTGGGGATCCTTCTGTTCTGTCTTCTGGGATCGCGCTAGCCACTTTTCGCTAGCGCTGGGGATCCTTCTGTTCTGCTACTCTGTACCTGGATCGCGCTAGCCACTTTTCGCTAGTGCTGTGGATCCTATCTCTTGCTTGTCCCTGTTTTCGTGTGTCTGTCTTGTCTGCTACGCTTACTGGAGGCTCGGTGAGGTAACCGTTAAGCAAGCGCTCGCGTCCTCTGTTTCATGTTTGTCTGTTAATGGTTAGTTAGGCGTGCTTGTCTCTATTGTGCTTATCACGTGGAGACCGCGCATAACCGTGTGTACTGTTGCGAATGAGTGCGGTGTTCGCGGTTAGCTAGCGTTTGTTATTTTCCGTATCTCCTTATTGTATTATTTGCTGTGCCTTTGCTATCCTCGTGCCCTGTTTTGCTCAGTCTTGTGTCTCTCTCGGCAATCGCCATTCTTGCGATTGTATTCCCACTTCGTTTCCGCTGTTGTGTGTTCACTGTCGCTGGGTGGCCACTAGTTTGGTGGTCACACATTGGTTCTGTCCCTTTGCTCGGTTTCTTGTGGGCTATCCAGCCCTGCCTGATCATACCTTGTCCTGGATCTGTACAATTCCCGTCTGGCATCTGTGGCTGTGCAGCGACTGTGTTCGCCTGCACTCCACAGCGCCATCTGCCGGAGGGAATTGCCCTCTGCGGGTGCATAGCACCTAGCCTGGGTGTCCTCAAATATACGCTTGTGGAGGAAATCTGCCGCGTCAGCGCACGTCTGGTGCGCTGACCGCGAATACGATTCCACAATCGTTACAGAATGACCAGCCAAACCAAAATTCCCAGGGCAGAGGGAACCTTTGATTTGATTCAGATGTCATTGCCTGAGACAAAAGCGTATGTGGATCCTATTATAGGTAGGATCACACACTATATAAAAGCAGTTAAAAAATCGGTGCTCGTCCCTGATCCCCACCCATATGGGGATTATCTCGATACCGGCCTATTTGAACCGCCATTTGCCTCATGGGAAATTGGGGCCTTGGTGGAGAAATTTGATTTGGATTGGAAGGCCTTTTGTGATTTTTATATCGCAAAAAGCGAGGATATCCTGAATGATTGTCTCGACTCTATGTACCTTTTGATTGATTCTGGTGAATGTGACGAATGTATTGTGGATCTGGTGATTTATGTGTGGGAAACCATTTTGGACGAATTGCACACACACCAACCAATTACTTTCAATAAAGAGACACCATTGTCACATGATCCTTCCTGTCTTCCTGGGGTAAAGCAAGTGAGTTTAAGCACTGTGCGACCTGAGATGAATGAGTGTGCCTCGTTTGTGGACACCTGTGTGAATTCTGATGAAGTTTCTTCTGTTTGTTTGGAGGTTGAATCTGTGCGATCTGATGCCTGTTTCTCAGATGTTCCTGCCGATTGTGATCGGCGTGGGTGTGTCAGTTTTGTCAATGATATGTGGGATCCCTTGTCTTGTAAAAACAGATCTTCTTCTCCCAGTACTACTTTAAAGGGAAGGTTCAAGCAAAAAAAAAAATGAGATTCACTTACCTGGGGCTTCTACCAGCCCCATGTAGCCATCCTGTGCCCTTGTAGTCACTCACTGCTGCTCCAGTCCCCCGCTGGCAGCTTTCTGACCTCGGAGGTCAGGGCCACGCATTCCAGCTAGTGCAGGAACAAAAATGTACGCGTTTCACCACTAACATGTAAAAATGTATGTGTTAATGTTCCTGCACTAGCGGGAATGTGTAAAAATGTACGCAATTTGGCCCTGACCTCCGAGGTCAGAAAGCTGCCAGCGGGGAACTGGAGCAGCAGTGAGTGACTATGAGGGCACAGGATGGCTGCATGGGGCTGGTAGAAGCCCCAGGTAAGTGAATCTCATTTTTTTTTTTTTTGCTTGGACCTTCCCTTTAAGATCCTCCATCTATGATCTTGCTATGGGGAAAATTCCCAAACTATGCAGTTTCAAGAGTAAGGGTAATGTGATAAATAAAGTTTCTCATGTTGTTGTCACAACTCCTTCTTCTAATATTGTTCAGTATGTATGCTCAGATCTAGTCAGGTGGGAATGGGAGCCCCCGTTCCAGAAAAAGCAGCTCGAATCGCTGGTGTACGAATTGGAGAACGATTCAAAGTCGTTTTGTGAGTACTACATTGCCAGAAGTGAGTCTGTCTTGAGAGCATGTATAAGTTCTGCTTCTGCCTTAAGAAAAGGAAAGGGGTGTGAATTTGACTTTGTGAGTCCTCTGATTTGTATGTGGAAAATGATTCTGAATGAACAACGTGTACTTCATTCAGTTGATGTTTGTAAAAGCACATTGTCAGCTGGCGTTTCTGAGATCCAGCAATCCAACCTGGAGACCTCTGAATCCCTGTCTTCGAAATGTCCACTTTCGCAATCGACTGCGATCTTGGATTCGCAAATTTTACGTTCTGACTCCTCGGATTCGACATCGTTAGCCGAGTCCAAGAGTGAGACAGCGCCTTGGGTTTGCGAACCTGATACTGAAGCACCTTTGCCTTGTCCAGAGAAGCTTTCTCTGAACCTGCCCTGTACCATGAATGAAGGTATGATGTCCACTTGCATTGACATTTGCGAGTCTGATTCGGAAGAAAGTATTGACTCTCCACCCAGTACTCTGGATGAGTCAATATTACCTTGTTTAAAATCTCCTGCAGTGACCCTAGAGGCTCGTCTAGGTATTGCAACCATTGTTACCTGTTTCTCTGCTATTTTGGAATTGCAGTCTGGTTTGACTGCTATGGAGGAATCTGCCTGTAGTGAGGCAAAACTCAGAAAGTCAGAGCTAGTTTTACTAGATATTCCTGTGTATCCCTGTCCTGATGATAAAATTCAGTCTCAGTTTATGGTGGAACCTTCCCTGGGACATCTGCCCTGCACACAAAATAAAGTTCAAGTTTTGCCCTGTAACATGGGTAGTTCAGAATCCTTCTTAGAAAACTTGGGAAATGGTGTTCCTGAGGTCTTGTCTGATGTCCTGGAGATCTCGGAGTTCCTCCCAAAGGGTGCAGAACTTGTAGGAGATGCCTCCTGCCATCCAGGTCCTTCTGAGGTGTTGCCCACTTCAGTAGGCATTGCTGCCTTGCTGACTACTTTTGCAGCTCTTGTGGAGCTTCATTCATGTGTAGTCAATGATGATATTACAGTTACAGAAAATTCTGAATTTGAGTCCGAGTCTTCTTTTGAAAGACCAGTACCTGTGACCTTTACTCGTGATGATTTTCTGCCCGGTACTGGTTTTGGTCTTGTCGTGTCGGACTCTGAGGTTGGCAGTTCCCCGACATGTCCTGAGGTTTCTCCTGTACTAGTGTACCCCGATGTGCTCTGTGACCCAGAAAGCCCAAGTGTGCCTCGGTTACCAGCGTACTCAGATGCTTTCTCAGTGGAGACATGTTCCGATATAGCTTGCCTGCTTGCATGCCCACAAGTGGTCCCTGAAAGTCCTGATCTTGATGGGTGTCCTGCTAATTTTGAGTCTGGAATGATCATAGGTTCCATAGGGGTTCTTGGTGGTTCTCCATGTGAGCCTGGTGAGCGTTCTGGCTTCTTGGGATCTCTGCGGAGCTTCAAGGCGTTCTGGGAGATTCCGGGAAAGGTTTTGCTTGGTGCCCTGAATACGATCAGCAATGCTTTTGGTGTTGTAAGGGACACTTCGAACAGGTATTGCGGCAGGTTTGGTATTCTTGGACGCTCCTTGGAAGGTGGTGGGTATTGTCTGGAGGGTGTCGATGGCTTCTTCTCTGGTGTCCACAGTCCTGATGGGCATGTTTCGGTGGCTTCTGCTTCCGATGAGGTCGGTTTCGGATGGACTGACTCTGGAATTGGGCCTTGTTGGGCTGCCCCGAACCTTCATGAGTCTTCAGTTAGAGTATTGTGATGATACCAGTTTTGAGGGATGTCTGGAATCCATCCCTAGAGGGGGGGGGGGGGGGGGTACTGTGAGAATCCACTCAGCTGCCTGCGCAGCCTTTTGACCATTGTTTAGGTTTGCATGCTGCAGGACTCTGGAACAGAGACCTGTCTTTCCATTGCAAGTTCTGGTCTGTTCTCTTGCTGGGGAATTTGCATACATTCGTTATGCAAATCCCCTACCTGCCTTCTTTGATGACTGGCACTATAAGAGCTTTATGCTTCCCAGAAGGCTTGGCTGGTCATTTCCCTTCCATGGTCTGTTCCTGATGGACACTGCTGGAGTGTCAGCCATTGCTATCTAGTATAGTTAATTCCTGGGGGTTGCTTTAGGCTCCCCTTCTAGCCCAGTCAGGTTGTATTATCTGTTTTTTGTTCTGTTGCCATTGTCCTGTCCCAACGGTGGTCGACAGGAAATGGTTCTGATCTCTGTTCTTGGAGTATAGCTGGTGCAGCGGTTGCTACCAGCTATCTCTTCTGTTCTGTCTTCTGGGATCGCGCTAGCTACTTTTCGCTAGCGCTGGGGATCCTTCTGTTCTGCTACTCTGTACCTGGATCGCGCTAGCCACTTTTCGCTAGTGCTGTGGATCCTATCTCTCGCTTGTCCCTGTTTTCGTGTGTCTGTCTTGTCTGCTACGCTTGCTGGAGGCTCGGTGAGGTAACCGTTAAGCAAGCGCTCGCGTCCTTTGTTTCATGTTTGTCTGTTAATGGTTAGTTAGGCGTGCTTGTCTCTATTGTGCTTATCACGTGGAGACCGCGCATAACCGCGTGTACTGTTGCGAATGAGTGCGGTGTTCGCGGTTAGCTAGCGTTTGTTATTTTCCGTATCTCCTTATTGTATTATTTGCTGTGCCTTTGCTATCCTCGTGCCCTGTTTTGCTCAGTCTTGTGTCTCTCTCGGCAATCGCCATTCTTGCGATTGTATTCCCACTTCGTTTCCGCCGTTGTGTGTTCACCGTCGCTGGGTGGTGACTAGTTTGGTGGACACACATTGGTTCTGTCCCTTTGCTCGGTTTCTTGTGGGCTATCCAGCCCTGCCTGATCATACCTTGTCCTGGATCTGTACAATTCCCGTCTGGCATCTGTGGCTGTGCAGCGACTGTGTTCGCCTGCACTCCACAGCACTATCTGCCGGAGGGAATTGCCCTCTGCGGGTGCATAGCACCTAGCCTGGGTGTCCTCAAATATACGCTTGTGGAGGAAATCTGCCGCGTCAGCGCACGTCTGGTGCGCTGACCGCGAATACGATTCCACAATCGTTACACCCTCCTTGTTAAAAAATTACTTAACTGTGGTTTATCACACCTGAGTTCAATTTCTGTAGTCACCCCCAGGCCTGATTACTGCCACACCTGTTTCAATCAAGAAATCACTTAAATAGACAAGACAAGACAAGACAAATAACATTTATATTGCGCTTTTCTCCTTGCGGACTCAAAGCGCCAGAGCAGAGCAGCAGCCACTAGGGCGCGCTCTATTGGCAGTAGCAGTGTAAGGGAGACTTGCCAAAGATCTCCTACTGAATTAGTGCTGGCTTACTGAACAGGCAGAGCCGAGATTCGAACCCTTGTCTCCTGTGTCAGAGGCAGAGCCCTTAACCATTACACCATCAGCCAACTGCCTGGCTGATGGTGGATAGGAGCTATCTGACAAAGAGAAGTAGACCAAAAGCACCTCAAAAGCTAGACATCATGCCAAGATCCAAAGAAATCCAGGAACAAATGAGAACAAAAGTACTGTAATTGAGATCTATCAGTCTGGTAAAGGTTATAAAGCCATTGCTAAAGCTTTGGGACTCCAGCGAACCACAGTGAGAGCCATTATCCCCAAATGGCAAAAACATGGAACAGTGATGAACCTTCCCAGGAGTGGCCGGCCAACCAATATTACCCCAAGAGCGCAGAGAAAACTCATCTGAGAGGCCACAAAAGACCCCAGGACAACATCTAAAGAACTGAAGGCCTCACATGCCTCAATTAAGGTCAGTGTTCACGACTCCACCATAAGAAAGAGACTGGGCAAAAACGGCCTGCATGGCAGATATCCAAGGCGCAAACCACTTTTAAGCAAAAAGAACATTAAAGCTCGTCTCAATTTTTCTAAAAAACATCTCAATGATTGCCAAGACTTTTGGGAAAATACCTTATGGACCGACGAGACAAAAGTTGAACTTTTTGGAAGGCGCGTGTCCCGTTACATCTGGCATAGAAGTAACACAGCATTTCAGCAAAAGAATATCATACCAACAGTAAAATATGGTGGTGGTAGTGTGATGGTCTGGGGTTGTTTTGCTGCTTCAGGACCTGGAAGGCTTGCTGTGATAGATGGAACCATGAATTCTACTATCTACCAAAAAAATCCTGAAGGAGAATGTCCGGCCATCTGTTCGTCAACTCAAGCTGAAGCGATCTTGAGTGCTGCAGCAGGACAATGACCCAAAACACACCAGCAAATCCACCTCTGAATGGCTGAAGAAAAGCAAAATGAAGACTTTGGAGTGGCCTAGTCAAAGTCCTGACCTGAATCCTATTGAGATGTTGTGGCATGACCTTAAAAAGGCAGTTCATGGGGGGCGGAGCCAACTATGGAGGAGTAAAGACGTGTGGCCGCTGAGCTCCCGACCTCGTGTGATATTTAGCACGGCATCTTGCATCTATTTCATATGTAACCCTCCCCTCTAGGGTATAAAGAGATCTGGGAAAGCTTCAGCTACAAAACGGTCCCAGCAATCCGCAGCACAGAGGCCAGTTACCCGGTTCTTCCAGGCCCTGAAAACTACAGCAGAGACTCCCAAGATGGCGTACTCAGATGGCTGACTCAGAGCCTCCGACGGCCCCGATTTCATAGATGTGGAGGACGAGGCCGGTGGACGGCCTCGTCCTCCACATCTATGAAATCGGGGCCGTCGGCTCTTTGCAACTTGGAGGACATATGGAGATACTTGAGGAGTCTCCCCACCAAACAGGACCTGGATGAGCAAACAGAGAGGATAGTGTCCTCTACCAGAGCCGAAATAGCAGTGATACGCACAGACCTGACGGGCCTTGCTGACCGGGTGACGACAGCAGAATCGGACATATTGGCGCTGAAAGCCGAAGTGGCGCGACTGAAGGAGGCAGACGAGAAACAGAAAAACTATACACAAAACCTCCGTTACCAACTGGAGGATTTACAAAACAGAGGACGGAGAAATAATATAAGAGTTCGGGGTGTGCCAGAGTCTGTCGCAGCTGAGGACATTGTCCCTACCTTGAGGAGAATCTTTAATTCACTATTGAACCGCCCGAACGACAGCAAATTGAAATTTGACAGAGCACACAGGGCTCTGCGAGCCATGCCCTCAGAAGAAGACCCTCCGAGAGACATCATCTGTCGTTTGCATAACTTTACAGATAAAGAGGGAATCATGGCGGCGGCACGCGTCCAGGACTCCATTGAGTGGCAGGGATCTCTTTGTATCAGGATCTGGCACCAACGACCCTCTCTCAGCGTCGAGCTCTGCGCCCCCTTATCCAAGTTATAAAGCAAGCAGGAGCCACCTACCACTGGGGCTTTCCTTTCCAGATGGTTGTCACGAAAGATCAGCAAACTGCCATTCTTCGCCATCCACGTGACCTCCCGTCGGTACTGCAGACCCTGTCTTTGCCTTCCGTGGAGCTCCCGGAATGGGATCCGGATGCTATCGTGGTGGCCCGCCCGCAAAAGAACCGGAGGCCTAGAAGAGTGTAAAAGTTTGTGAGTACTGAATGCTTATCCCTTCCCTTGGAGTATTTTACGCCATTATCCCACCACCTCCCTGACCTCCCTAATTATGGGAGGTACAAGACTACCTATTCAGCACTAAATTATTGAGTGGTGGACATAATGCACACATGTTTGATCTGACCTAGGCTTCACTGAACTACTTGGCTCTCTCCCTGATAACTTTGGGTGGACGTACCCCCCTCTCCCCCTTTCTTTGGAAGAGAAGCTCCTCTGTTACACCCCTAAGGGCATATGACATTGATGGCGGATTATTATCCTCAACCCCCAATATGCCCAAATAAGGACTATGAGATACTCAGTTTCTTTTCCTTAAATTGGCTCTTTCAACATCCTCATGGCATGATAGAAATACTACTATGCTTGACCCTGGGGTGCCCTACTCGCCCCCCTCCGGCATGATGATGGGGTTCCGGGTCCCCCTCCCAGTGACCTCCGCTGCATAAGCTACTGTTATTTGCTATATCTTGTGCCCTGTACATGTGATCTACTTCATCCTACTAATTACTGAATCTGAGAGAGCCTAAGCGCTTTGAGTCCTATGGGAGAAAAGCGCTATAGAAATGTTATTGTATTGTATTATTATTGTATCTACCAGGTTCATAATATCAGGTGATTTGTACCTATATATTGCTCTCCGTGATTTAGGTAACATGCATGAGGAGATGTAGAAACATAAGCTAGGAGGGGGAGGTGCTGGCTTGGGGGGCTTTGGATATGGCCTCTAGTGTAGGAGGGGGGAAGGGAGTGGTGCGTCCCACCCGTGTTGGAATTTAATCCACTACTTTTATAAACAACAGAGCGACATATAGAGGCCTAGACAGTATAGATGAGAAGCCTGCACCTTACTCCTTATATTGGAGGTGGGAATGGACCATCATAGAACCCAAGGGAAACTGTTTTGATCTACAATCCCCAAAGGTGGGATATTTATGATGCAGGTTAAAAATGTATTGTCGACAAAGAGTGGAGAGAAAAGCGGGTTGGCACTATGTTGTTGGCAAGAGTGCTTTGGCAGTCTATAAGGTACCCCTATTTCAGCATGATGATGCGTGCTCTGGTATAGGATAGGCTGAACAGAGTGGCAGGGAAGAAAGTAGGCAGAGGAAACCGGCACTGCAAAGTAGCTGATGATTTATTCTTCAGACGTGAATAGTAACACATACAAAAACGTACATAACGTGGCTGGCTGGTATATAAGGTAAAATTCAAATGTAGGTGGGGTACCTGGTGGTGCGGTGGGTGCTGGTGGTTTAAGCCTGACGGCCGTTTCGCGCACGTCTGCGCATCTACGGAGGCTGCATGGCGGGGGGGGGCCGGGCTGCTGGCATTTGTAGCCTAATGCGTGTGGCGGAAGTACAGCGCCTGCCTGCTCCGCCCCTCTGCGGACCTTCTCACGTTATTGGACGGCTGACACGCATAGCGTGTCAGCTGCATCTGATGTCATGGCGGCGGAACACACTGAACCTATTGGTCAGCGTAGCGTAACACACGCTTTAGTGCACGCCAATGACACAAGTTGGGCTAGTCTAGCACCATCTTGTGTCATGAAAGGAGAAGGCATCCTCAGATTAGCATCAGGGAGAGAAAGATGTATTGTGTTCTTTTTGTTTTTTGCACGTTGCCTATATACGTTTGGCTTTGTTACCCTTCACACACGAGTGTCGGGAGCGGAGACCGCACACTGCTCTGTAGTGTGAGCTCTCCTACCCCGAAGCATTTGCCGACACTTATCCGGGATCCCGAACCCCCCCGGATTGGTTCAAGAATTCTGCCAGTGATCAGACCTATGCGAGGTCTGCAGGTGACTATGACACTGGTTAAAAATATGTGGCTCTTCACATATTCTTTTGTCTATATGTTTACTTTCCTTTTTACATGTTTATGTGTCCTGGGGCTTTGGCGGGTGCTGTGGGGGTCGGGGGAGCGTCATGTACTATTACTGTACATTCAAACAATCACTTAAGGTACTTTCCCTGAACGCCAGAGGTCTAAATGTACCAGAAAAAAGATCCTCAGTGATGACACTATGTCTGTTAGGCTTGGTGGTGTATTCTCCACAGTCAGCATGCAACACATAAGCTGACGTGAAGGAGGTACACACACCAGCACAAGGAATCAGGATATCCCCAGTTTAGTGGAGGAGAGGACTAACTCCAATAGGAGGTTGTGGCGCACAGAGCCGGTGCAGATCCGAACAGCCACAAACAATACTTTCGTGATAACGTCTCAGCGCAAAGAAGCGCTGAGCGCATAAACCAGAACTGAGGAGATCAGGACAGGTAGACAGAATGAACGCTTGCTTAACCAGCCACTACTTAGTGACAGCAAGCGTCCACAACAAGACAGACTGGAATGAGGCAGCCAATGCGTTTGCAGCGATGGCGTGCCTCACAAAGACAGGACAGGATAGTCAGGAAATAGCAGGATCAAGATAGATGAACATAACACAGACAAATATACAATAAGTATGTCTTCCTAGCGTATTACAATTACAGCTATCAATGAAACTATTTGTAACGTCTGACTAACATATGTATATATCGGCAATGAACCGATATATGACATAAGCAGGAACACTGACTAGGACTGGAGCAATACGGGAAACAGGACTCAGAAGGATTCGCTATCCCTTCGCAGAGATGAACGCAATCCACAAACGGTAACAGAACAGGATTCAGAAGGATTCGTTATCTCTTCGCAGAGATGAACGCAATCCACAAACAGAACCAGGAGCAGGATAACTAACTCAGCACGGGTGATCACGATACGCGCAAACTACCAAAACGTGCTGGAAAGCTGACTAACTGAACACAGGATAAAAACAGTTTGTGTACGTATATATCAGCGTCACTGATGTATCAACGTAACACAAATACAAGGAAAATAACAAAGGTGCTGGTATGCATATATATTGGCAATGAACCAATATATGATGCAAGACCAGCAAAGTATCTTTGGAACAAGAAACACGGTCTGGGGCTGAAGCAACAGCAAGACAGGCTTAACTGAAGCTATGATAGCCCAAGGAGCCCTGCAGGAAGCAGATCTTTATACTGAGGTCATCCAATGGGAGCAGACATGCAGATTCCCACACAGGTGAATGGTAATTATTCAATCCTGAGCTGGCCAGCATTGCAGAGCCACTGCAGATAGAGCCAGCAACTAGTTTGAGTGCAAACCAAGCTATGCAAGCAAATGCATGTAATGACATCAAAAACTGCTTGTCTTCAGTCAAACTGCAGCCAACAATACATGCTGCAGACATGATCATAACAATGTCACAGGGAGAAAGCTAGCTTTGTATGCCTCCAAGAGACCCATTTTAAGGGCACTAAAACTCCAAATCTATTTAGCAGATACTATAAAAGGGCGTTGTACAGCTGCCCTCAGGATACGAAAACCAAGGGCACGGCTATCTTAGTATCAAAAGACACCCCCTTCACATTACAGGATGAATTTCAAGATCCTCAAGGACGATTCAACCTAATTAAGGGGACAGTATTCAATCAGAAGGTAACAATAGGCTCATTTTACGCACCAAACTCCCAACAGGTCACATTCATTCAATCTTTCCTAAATAAGCTGACCACTTTCGCAGAGGGAAGCATGATACTGGGGGGTGACTTAAACCTAGCCTTGAACCTGCTTATTGATTCCTCATCACAGAAATTCCCAATCTCAAAGAAACAACTCCGTAAATGCAAATCGCCTTCATAACCCCACCCAGAGGGACTATACATTCTATTCCTTTCCACATAGTACATATTCCAGGATTGATTATTTATTTGTTTCACATAATCTTCTATCGGTCTCCTACTCACCTGGAATAGGTAATATGACTCTCTCCGACCATGCCCCTATCTGGGCGGAACTCTCCATGGGTGAATCTAGAAGAGGTCCGGCCTCATGGCGTATCAACAATTCTTTGATACAGGATAAACAGATTGCTCAGAAACTCAAATCTGAAATGGAGGAGTTCTTTACTTTGAATATGAGGGATGACATGTCTCCTTTAACAATTTGGGAAACCTTTAAGTGCTTCACCAGAGGCCTCCTGATTAGAGAGGGGGCGAGACGCAAGAAGGAGAGGGAAAAAGCTGTTCAGGATGCACTTAAACGAATCAATGACCTGGAAATTAAACATAAGGGGACATGTCACAAGCCACATTAGATTCCCTGGTTAGGAAAAGAGAAAGCCTTAAATCCCTCCTTTATCACAAAGTCAAACGTGCAGCAGAGAGATACTATCGCACCTTTTATGAGTTTGGGAATAAAAGTGGCTCTTTGCTTGCTAGAGCTCTTCGAGCTCAACAAACTTGCAACTATATTCCAAAGATAAAGGACAAATCCTCTAAATTGCATTTCAGATTTGAGGAGATCTCTAAGATTTTTAAAGACTATTATGCAGGATTATATAACCTGCCTTCGCCCATGAAAGGTTCGCCCTTAGATAAAAAAAGCAGTGACATAGCGGCATATTTAAAGGAATCTAAAATGCCTAAGTTAACTCAAATGGTGGTTAAAGATTTGGAGGAAGCATTCTCAGAGGATGAGCTTCAGGTCGCGATTTCGCAGATGCCCTTGCGTAAGGCCCCTGGTCCAGACGGGTATTCACCAGAATTCTATAAGAAATTTCAAAGTCTAATCTCCCCTCATCTGCTGAAGGCATTTAATGTTATCACGGAACTACCACTAGAAGACAGCTGGTTTCCCCCTACTATGCTGGAATCACATATGACCGTAATACCTAAGGAGGGGAAGGATCCGGCGTTAACACAAAGCTATCGCCCTATCTCACTGTTGAATATCGACCTGAAGCTCTACTCTAAAATGATAGCGAATAGAATAGCCCCATTACTCCCCCACCTGGTACACTACGATCAGACAGGCTTCATTCCGGGCCGTGAGGCACGGGATAACACCATCCGCACCCTTAATGTGATCCACTGGGTGAGGTCCCAGTCCACCCCGACTCTTTTACTATCCACAGATGCCGAGAAGGCCTTTGATAGGGTGGGCTGGGACTTCATCGAGGGTACCCTGCGTCATATAGGACTAGAGGGGAAGATGCGCAAACACATACTGGCACTATATACATGTCCCAGGGCCAGAGTGAGAACTAATGGGGTCCTATTAGACCCACTTGATATCCGAAATGGTACAAGACAGGGGTGCCCCCTGTCCCCTCTCATTTTCACCCTATCCCTCGAACCATTTTTGTGTACTATTCGTAACAACCCAGATATTCAGGGAGTGAGCTTCCCTAAATCAATACATAAAGTAGCGGCTTATGCCGATGATATGCTTTTCTACTTAACTAACCCACATATTACCCTTCCCAACTTGATGGCAGAATTCCATAAGTATGGGTCTCTGTCCAATTTATCAATCAACTATGATAAAAGTGAGGCAATGGGAATCTTTATTCCGAGCCCTCTTAAATCCTTACTACAGGGGAACTTTCCGTTTAAATGGCCTGGCCACTCCCTGCGATATCTGGGCGTCAATCTAACTCAAAACCCGAGAGACCTGGTGGCACATAACTTTGCCCCTATCTTAGATAAGATTAAACTAGATTTAGTTAAATGGGACAAACCACAGTTCTCCTGGTTCGGAAGAATAAATATTATTAAAATGACAATCATGCCACGAGTGCTCTATCTCTTTCAAACTCTTCCGATACCACTGTCCTCTAAATACCTCAGATCTCTCACCCAGGCCTTCTCTAAATTCATATGGAGTGGCAGAAAACCCAGATTGAAATATTCTATTCAAACAGCCCCAAAGGAATTGGGAGGGATGGGAGTTCCTGACCCCAAACTTTACTATGCAGCTGCCATTTTAACGCGTGTCATAGACTGGCATAGACACTTAGACAGTAAAAGATGGGTGAGTATGGAGGACGAAATAGCCTCTGGCCTTCTAACCAATGTCCTCTGGGTTGCTCAATCACATCCAATAAAAGACCCTGCGGCAGCCATGATCTCTCATACTGTCAAAACATTCGCCAAATATAGACAGTCCCCTCTCATTTCTCCATGGCCCTCTCCCCTACTGCCCATCCTTGGAAACCCTGCTTTTCCCCAAGGATTGCACCCTAGGAGTTATGCTAAGTGGAAACTAGGGCCAAAGTTAAGAGCGTGTCATCTGCTAGCTGATGGTGAATGGGTACAGCTCCAATCACTGCAACACACATTGAACTCACCATCTCTAGACCATTGGAGCTGGATTCAATTTAAGCACTTTATATTATCTCAAGGAACCAAAACAAACTTCAATAGATCCCTATCCACTTTGGAACAAATTTGTCAAGGTGAAGGTCAGATGACGGGCACTATCTCCTTACTATACTCGCTCTTAAACAACCCTGACTCACCGACCGATACCTACAAACACAGGTGGGAGCAAGATCTTGGAATCACTTTCAGTGAAAAGCAGTGGACTAAGATTTTGATATTCTCACACAAATCCTCCATCTCCTCGAAAATACAGGAAGCGGGATACAAAATCTTCACAAGATGGTACTTGACCCCTTCCCGGCTCCATGTTATGTTTCCCAACACATCTGATTTGTGTTGGAGGTGCGGACGGGAGCCTGGAACGCTACTGCATATATTTTGGTCATGCAGGGGGATTATCCCATATTGGGCTGAGGTAAGAGAGATAATGCACGAACTGACAGACTTCCAACCTCCGGACTCACCAGCCTTTTTCCTTTTATACCACAATACGTGGTCTATTAAGAAATATAAAAAGACACTGACTAGACATCTGGTTAACGCAGCAAGGGCCCTAGTGGCTAGACATTAGAAGTCCACAGACCCTCCCACGATTAGAGAGTGGCTTGGGGAAGTGGACCGGATTAGATTAATGGAAGACCTTACAGCCACGCTCCAAGATAAACATGAGAGATTCTGGAGGACCTGGTTTGGATGGATTGAATTTCAGGAAACCCCAAAGTACACATCTTTAGTACTTAGATAGTCGGCTAAAGGGGGGAACTGAGAGATATGGGATGGGGCCTCGTATGTTAGTCTTCACTGGTGTGAAGGGAGTTGCCTACCCAATTTTATCTCGCGTGGCGATTCTCCTGGCCCACTCTGGGCGCGCGCTGAAGTCCCTAGACTCGTCTGTCTTGTATTATGTCTTTGTTTGTCTCTTCTCGTCTTCTTGTTTGTCTTGTCTGTGAGTTTGCGGAACTCAGTAGTTAAACAGATATCAAGTCTGACCTGTTATACTCAGTCAAAGAGACTATCTTAATGAAGATTAGAGTTGGGCCGAACCTCCGATTTTAGGTTCGCGAACCTGGTTCGCGAACTTCCGCGGAAGGTTCGGTTCGCGTTAAAGTTCGCGAACCGCAATAGACTTCAATGGGGATGCGAACTTTGAAAAAAAATAATAATTATGCTGGCCACAAAAGTGATGGAAAAGATGTTTCAAGGGGCCTAACACCTGGAGGGGGGCATGACGGAGTGGGATACATGCCAAAAGTCCCCGGGAAAAATCTGGATTTGACGCAAAGCAGCGTTTTAAGGGCAGAAATCACATTGAATGCTAAATGACAGGCCTAAAGTGCTTTCAAACATCTTGCATGTGTATACATCAATCAGGTAGTGTAATTAAGGTACTGCTTCACACTGACACACCAAACTCACCGTGTAACGCAGCGCAAACAGCTGTTTGTGTAGTGACGGCCGTGCTGGACTGGTGCGCACCATGGCGAGAGTGCAGGTTTTGGTGGCTTTACAGCCCATATGGTCGCCTGGCTGATGTAGCTGAATGACAGAACAGTGACTGTCCAGCTGATCAAATTTGGTCTGACCACAATGAGGCAACGACCTTATTATCGTGGGTGTGCCCCCCGAGACACTCATCTAGGCGCCGGTCATTGCTTCATTGTAATACGCAAGCCCCTTCACCACGGCAAGGTAATGATCACGAAGGGGAATGGGCGCATGTACATGCCTTTTCTTTTGTTGTTGCAGCTGCCCGCAGTGCAGCCAGAAAAATTAGGCAGTCATGTACACGCACCAGAAAAAGTATTACAGCGGCCGCTGCTAGCAGCGGCCTAAAAAATTCAGCAATCCGCCTGGAGTCCCGGACCCTGTTGGTGGTGGCGGAGAAGGTAGTCAAGCGGCCTGCAGGCAGACATGCTGTGTGGAGGGACTGGGAGCGACTTAGTCTTCTTGGGGCAGGCCAGGCAGCCAATCACACGGCGTGCAGGCAGAGATGCTGTGTGTGCGGGGACTGACTTAGTCTTGGGGCGGGCAGCAGCCCTCCGGGATCCATGCCTCATTCATTTTGATAAAGGTGAGGTACTTAACACTTTTGTGACTTAGGCGACTTCTCTTCTCTGTGACAATGCCTCCAGCTGCGCTGAAGGTCCTTTCTGACAGGACGCTTGCGGCAGGGCAGGAGAGAAGTTGGATGGCAAATTGGGACAGTTCTGGCCACAGGTCAAGCCTGCGGACCCAGTAGTTCAAGGGTTCCTCATCGCTGTTCACAGCAGTGTCTACATCCACACTTAAGGCCAGGTAGTCGGCTACCTGCCGTTCCAGGCGTTGGTGGAGGGTGGATCCGGAAGGGCTACGGCGAGGCGTTGGACTAAAGAACGTCCGCATGTCCGACATCACCATGAGATCGCTGGAGCGTCCTGTCTTTGACTGCGTGGACACGGGAGGAGGATTAGTGGCAGTGGTACCTTGCTGGCGTTGTGCCGTCACATCACCCTTAAAGGCATTGTAAAGCATAGTTGACAGCTGGTTCTGCATGTGCTGCATCCTTTCCACCTTCCGGTGAGTTGGTAACAGGTCCGCCACTTTGTGCCTGTACCGAGGGTCTAGTAGTGTGGCCACCCAGTACAGCTCATTCCCCTTGAGGTTTTTTATACGGGGGTCCCTCAACAGGCAGGACAGCATAAAAGATGACATCTGCACAAAGTCGGATCCAGTACCCTCCATCTCCTCTTGCTCTTCCTCAGTGACGTCAGGTAAGTCAACCTCCTCCCCCCAGCCGCGAACAATACCACGGGAAGGTTGAGCAGCACAAGCCCCTTGCGATGCCTGCTGAGGTTGTTCTCCTGCCGCTGTCCCCTCCTCCTCCTCCTCCTCCTCCTCCCCCAAAGAAACACCTTGCTCATCATCCTCTGAGTCTGACTCGTCTTCTGCACACAACTTCTCTTCTTCCTCCTCCTCCCCCCTCTGTGCTGCCGCAGGTGTTGAGGAAACAGCTGGGTCTGATGAAAATTGGTCCCATGCCTGTTCCTGCCGTAACGGTTCCTGGTCACGCTCATTCACAGCTTCATCCGCCACTCTACGCACAGCACGCTCCAAGAAGTAAGCGTAGGGAATTAAGTCGCTGATGGTGCCCTCACTGCGGCTCACCAGGTTGGTCACCTCCTCAAACGGCCGCATGAGCCTGCATGCATTTTCCATCAGTGTCCAGTTGTCGGGCCAGAACATCCCCATCTTCCCAGACTGTTTCATTCTACTGTAGTTGTAGAGGTAGTGGGTCACGGCTTTCTTCTGTTCTAGCAGGCGGGAGAACATGAGCAGGGTCGAGTTCCAGCGAGTCGGGCTATCGCAAATGAGGCGTCTCACCGGCATGTTGTTTTTGCGCTGAATTTCCGCAAAGCGTGCCATGGCTGTGTAAGACCGCCTCAAATGCCCACAGAACTTCCTGGCCTGCTTCAGGACATTCGCTAAGCCAGGGTACTTTGCCACAAATCTTTGAACCACTAGATTCATGACATGTGCCATGCAGGGTATGTGTGTCAGCTTCCCCATATGCAAAGCGGCAAGCAGATTGCTGCCGTTGTCGCACACCACGTTGCCTATCTCCAGGTGGTGCGGGGTCAGCCACTCATCCACCTGTTTGTTAAGAGCAGCCAGGAGAGCTGCTCCAGTGTGACTCTCCGCTTTGAGACAAGACATGTCTAAGATGGCATGACAGCGTCGTACCTGGCATGCAGCATAGGCCCTGCGGAGCTGGGGCTGTGTAGCTGGAGAGGAGAACTGCCACTCAGCCAAGGAGGAGGAGGACAGCGAAGAGCATGTAGCAGGAGGAGAGGAGGTGGCAGGAGGCCTGCCTGCAAGCCGTGGAGGTGTCACAATTTGGTCCGCTGCGCCCTGCTTGCCATCGTTCACCACCAGGTTCACCCAATGGGCTGTGTAGGTAATGTAGCGGCCCTGCCCGTGCTTGGCAGACCAGGCATCCGTGGTCAGGTGTACCCTTGACCCAACGCTCTTCGCAAGAGATGACACCACTTGCCTCTCAACTTCACGGTGCAGTTGGGGTATGGCCTTTCTCGAAAAATAAGTGCGGCCTGGCATCTTCCACTGCGGTGTTCCGATGGCCACAAATTTACGGAAGGCCTCAGAGTCCACCAGCCGGTATGGTAACAGCTGCCGAGCTAACAGTTCCGCCACGCCAGCTGTCAGACGCCGGGCAAGAGGGTGACTGGCCGAAATTGGCTTCTTCCGCTCAAACATTTCCTTCACGGACACCTGACTGCTGCTGTGGGCAGAGGAGCAGGAACCGCTCAAGGGCAGAGGCGGAGTGGAGGAGGGTGCCTGTGAAGGTGGAAGGGAGAAAGCGGCAGAAGCAGATAATGCACCTGATGGAGGAGGAAGAGGAGAAGGAGGGTGGCTTTGCTTTTGTGTGCTGCTGCTGCTTTTGCTCAGGTGGCCATCCCATTGCTGTTTGTGCCTTTTCTCCAGGTGCCTTCGTAAGGCACTTGTCCCTACGTGAGTGTTGGCCTTTCCACGGCTCAATTTTTGTTGGCAGAGCGAACAGATGGCTTTGGTCCGATCTGAGGCACACACATTAAAAAATTTCCACACCGCTGAGCCACCCTGGGATGTGGGCACTATGGGGACCTCAGCAGCTGATGCTGAAGGGCAAGTTGGCTGGCTGTACATAGGTGGCGATACATGGTGCCGGACTCTGCCACCAGCTGTTTCTGACGAAGAGCTGCCCCAGCTTCTTTCAGCAACTTCTCTCCTCCTACTACTCTCTGACTCCCCCTCTGAACTGTCCCCCTCTTCATCTCCTCTATTGGGAACATACAGAGGATCCCTATTACCGTCATCATCGTAGTCATCCTGCCCAGCTTCGCTTGCCTCAGACAAATCCAAACTTGCACCATCAGTAGGTCCTTCATCCTCCTGAAACGTTACATCCATAGTGTTGCCGCGTAACTCAGACATATTAGCTGGTGAAAATTCATCTGGCTGTAACAACAATGGCTGTGCATCAGTGATTTCAACACTAAATAATTCTTGCGAAGTGTCAAATGCAGCGGAAGTGGTGCTAGTAGTAGCGCTGGTGGCTGAGCAAGATGAGGTGTTCTGTGTCGCTAAATACTCAACCACGTCCTGACAATCTTGGGAGGTGATGGGACGTGCCTTCTTCCGAGCACTGTACTGTGGGCCAGGTCCACACGAAATTACATTTACACGACCTCGCGCAGACCTGCCGGGTGGCCTTCCTCTGGCTCTGGCACTACCTCTTCCTCTACCTGTTTTGTCCATATCGGGTATGCACGGAGTGGTATATCACACTGCGTGCACTCACGTAGGTAGGTGGGTTCACTTAACTGCACAGGTATGCGCACTGATGCGGTGGGTTCACTAAACAGAACAGGTATACAGTGGCGGGTTCACAGAACAGGTATGCAGTGGCAGGTTCACTGAACACAACAGGTATGCAGTGGCGGGTTCACTGAACAGGTATACAGTGGCGGGTCCACTGAACAGAACAGGTATACAGTGGCGGGTTCACTAAACAGAACAGGTATACAGTGGCGGGTTCACAGAACAGGTATGCAGTGGCAGGTTCACTGAACACAACAGGTATGCAGTGGCGGGTTCACTGAACAGGTATACAGTGGCGGGTCCACTGAACAGAACAGGTATGCAGTGGCGGGTTCACTAAACAGAACAGGTATACAGTGGCGGGTTCACTAAACAGAACAGGTATACAGTGGCGGGTTCACTAAACAGAACAGGTATACAGTGGCGGGTTCACAGAACAGGTATGCAGTGGCAGGTTCACTGAACACAACAGGTATGCAGTGGCGGGTTCACTGAACAGGTATACAGTGGCGGGTCCACTGAACAGAACAGGTATGCAGTGGCGGGTTCACTAAACAGAACAGGTATACAGTGGCGGGTTCACTGAACAGGTATACAGTGGTGGGTCCACTGAACAGAACAGGTATGCAGTGGCGGGTTCACTACACAGAACAGGTATACAGTGGCGGGTTCACAGTACAGGTATGCAGTGGCAGGTTCACTGAACACAACAGGTATGCAGTGGCGGGTTCACTGAACAGGTATACAGTGGCGGGTCCACTGAACAGAACAGGTATGCAGTGGCGGGTTCACTAAACAGAACAGGTATACAGTGGCGGGTTCACTGAACAGGTATACAGTGGCGGGTCCACTGAACAGAACAGGTATGCAGTGGCGGGTTCACTAAACAGAACAGGTATACAGTGGCGGGTTCACTAAACAGAACAGGTATGCAGTGGCGGGTTCACTGAACAGGTATACAGTGGCGGGTCCACTGAACAGAACAGGTATGCAGTGGCGGGTTCACTAAACAGAACAGGTATACAGTGGCGGGTTCACTAAACAGAACAGGTATACAGTGGCGGGTTCACTAAACAGAACAGGTATACAGTGGCGGGTTCACTGAACAGGTATGCAGTGGCGGGTTCACTAAACAGAACAGGTATGCAGTGGCGGGTTCACTAAACAGAACAGGTATACAGTGGCGGGTTCACTAAACAGAACAGGTATGCAGTGGCGGGTTCACTGAACAGGTATACAGTGGCGGGTCCACTGAACAGAACAGGTATGCAGTGGCGGGTTCACTAAACAGAACAGGTATACAGTGGCGGGTTCACAGAACAGGTATGCAGTGGCAGGTTCACTGAACACAACAGGTATGCAGTGGCGGGTTCACTGAACAGGTATACAGTGGCGGGTCCACTGAACAGAACAGGTATGCAGTGGCGGGTTCACTAAACAGAACAGGTATACAGTGGCGGGTTCACTAAACAGAACAGGTATACAGTGGCGGGTTCACTAAACAGAACAGGTATACAGTGGCGGGTTCACAGAACAGGTATGCAGTGGCAGGTTCACTGAACACAACAGGTATGCAGTGGCGGGTCCACTGAACAGAACAGGTATGCAGTGGCGGGTCCACTGAACAGAACAGGTATGCAGTGGCGGGTTCACTAAACAGAACAGGTATACAGTGGCGGGTTCACTAAACAGAACAGGTATACAGTGGCGGGTTCACTAAACAGAACAGGTATACAGTGGCGGGTTCACTGAACAGGTATGCAGTGGCGGGTTCACTAAACAGAACAGGTATGCAGTGGCGGGTTCACTAAACAGAACAGGTATACAGTGGCGGGTTCACTAAACAGAACAGGTATGCAGTGGCGGGTTCACTGAACAGGTATACAGTGGCGGGTCCACTGAACAGAACAGGTATGCAGTGGCGGGTTCACTAAAGAGAACAGGTATACAGTGGCGGGTTCACAGAACAGGTATTCAGTGGCAGGTTCACTGAACACAACAGGTATGCAGTGGCGGGTTCACTGAACAGGTATACAGTGGCGGGTCCACTGAACAGAACAGGTATGCAGTGGCGGGTTCACTAAACAGAACAGGTATACAGTGGCGGGTTCACTAAACAGAACAGGTATACAGTGGCGGGTTCACTAAACAGAACAGGTATACAGTGGCGGGTTCACAGAACAGGTATGCAGTGGCAGGTTCACTGAACACAACAGGTATGCAGTGGCGGGTTCACTGAACAGGTATACAGTGGCGGGTCCACTGAACAGAACAGGTATGCAGTGGCGGGTTCACTAAACAGAACAGGTATACAGTGGCGGGTTCACTAAACAGAACAGGTATACAGTGGTGGGTTCACTAAACAGAACAGGTATACAGTGGCGGGTTCACAGAACAGGTATGCAGTGGCAGGTTCACTGAACACAACAGGTATGCAGTGGCGGGTTCACTGAACAGGTATACAGTGGCGGGTCCACTGAACAGAACAGGTATGCAGTGGCGGGTTCACTGAACAGGTATGCAGTGGTGGGTTCACAGAACAGGTATGCAGTGGTGGGTTCACAGCACAGGTATGCAGTGGTGGGTTCACTGAACAGGTATACAGTGGCGGGTCCACTGAACAGAACAGCTATGCAGTGGCGGGTTCACTGAACAGGTATGCAGTGGTGGGTTCACAGCACAGGTATGCAGTGGTGGGTTCACAGCACAGGTATGCAGTGGTGGGTTCACAGCACAGGTATGCAGTGGTGGGTTCACAGCACAGGTATGCAGTGGTGGGTTCACAGCACAGGTATGCAGTGGTGGGTTCACAGCACAGGTATGCAGTGGTGGGTTCACAGCACAGGTATGCAGTGGTGGGTTCACAGAACAGGTATGCAGCCAGACAGGAACAAGTTAAGCCTAACTAATCTTTCCCTGAGAGACAGTCTGCAGCAGCTCGCCCTACTCTCACTAACGCAGGCAGCACACGAGTGACCGTAATGGCCGCCGCTGCCTGCCTTATATAAGGGGGGGTGGGGCTCCATGGGCTAGTGTAGCCTAATTGGCTACATTGGGCCTGCTGACTGTGATGTAGAGGGTCAAAGTTGACCCTCCATGTGCATTATGGGGCGAACCGAACTTCCGCAAAGGTTCGCCTGCGGGACGCGAACGCGAACCACTGAAGTTCGCATGGAACCGTTCGCAGGCGAACCGTTCGGCCCAACTCTAATGAAGATACAAAAATTACTTACCCACACTGCAATTACTCTCTAACGCCTAGCTATGCTCTCCGATTAAATTATAGATCCCACAATTGGCACTTCTCTAATTACATTATACATACCTGAACTCATCACATGACACTTATATAGAAGGTCACTCAGGAGATCACAACTCACAAGACAGTATCTTTGTGTTGGATTGGTACTCATTATATCTACTACCAAGGATATATCAGATATTATCTGGTGAAGTAATGTTAGCCCCAAGAGGATTGGACTGTTTGCTGGTATAAGATATGGATAACCTTTGGATCTCTGTTTAAGAATAAGATTTATATGTAAGCCGCTGTATGTGTTGACCACTGACCATTTGGTCATTTCTGTTTGTAATGTTCAAAAATTTTCAAAATAAAAGAATCTTTAAAAAAAAAAAAAAAGGCAGTTCATGCTAGAAAACCCTCAAATAAAGCTGAATTACAACAATTCTGCAAAGATGAGTGGGCCAAAATTCCTCCAGAGCGCTGTAAAAGACTTGTTGCAAGTTATCGCAAACGCTTGATTGCAGTTATTGCTTCTAAGGGTGGCCCAACCAGTTATTAGGTTCAGAAGGCAATTTCTTTTTCACACAGCTCCATGTAGGTTTTGAGTTTTTTTTTCTCACTAAATAGTAAAAACCATCATTTAAAACTGCATTTTGTGTTCAGTTATGTTATCTTTGACTAATAGTTAATGGTTTTTGATGAGCAGAAACATTTAAGCGTGGCAAACATGCAAAAGAATAAGAAATCAGGAGGGGGGCAAAGAGTTTTTCACACCACTGTATATATATATATATATATATATATATATATATATATATATATATATATATATATATATATATATATATATATAATACACTATATATACACTAAGGGAGATCATCTGCCTATATATATATATATATATATATATATATATATATATATAGGCAGATGATCTCCCTTAGTGTATATATAGTGTATTAGGCTGCTAGTAGTTTCCCCTTTAGGTGAGCAGCAGAAGATTAGCTCCCTCCCCCCCCCCCCCCCCCATCAAGCATAGAATAGGAGGGAGCCTTACTTTTGGTGGTCACTTGGGGAGCATGAGAGGAGATGGCCGGGTCTCGTCTCTCACGCAGGACTCAGGAGGACAGTCACAAGGCAGGGCAGCTGCTGGCACACGTGCTGCGCGCTTCAGCGCTCCTGGCTGGCTCCATCCATCCTATCACTGGGGCCGAGCGCCAGGTGGAGTCTCGCACTGACTCCAAGAGGCAGCCCGCAGCAGTTGCTGGTCTTCGCTTCCATCACCCCCAGCGGCAACAGGAAGGCGGAGCCAGAGGGAGACGCACTAGCCCAAGCAGCAGTAGCCGCAGCCGCTGCAGCACAAAATAAATATGCGGCCAGGGCGGCAGGAGCGCGGCGCCCCCCTGGAAGCCGGCGGCCGGCGCCCTGAGCGATCGCTCCGGTCGCACAGGTCAAAGGCCGGCCCTGTTTTGGGGTGACATACAGCAAAATGACAATACCTGAATACAAGAAAGACCAGATCATGCAGCACAGTATGAGTACAAGGTAATGCTTAGTCACTGGAGGGGAGCATGGAAATTAGGCAAGTTAGGTTCACTCAGATGCATAGCATGGGTTCGCAGTAATGGAGGTGCATGATCAGGTAGGACACAAAAGGAGGAGGTCCCTGCCCAAAGGCTTACAATCTAGAGGGAGAGATAAGGACACGGAAGGTAGGGGACCAGAGTTCAGCTGTGGGTTTAGAGCACTTGTGAGGGGTAGTAGGCCAGAGTGAAAAGGTGAGTTTTGAGGGCTTTCTTGAAGATGTTGAAGGAGGGGGCTGCCCTAATGGGTGGAGGTAGGGAGTTCCATAGTGTTGGAGCAGCTCTTGAGAAGTCCTGGAGGCGGGGACTGGGTGATGCGGGGGGCGGTTAGGCGAAGTTCATTGGAAGAGCGGAGTGAGCGGCTAGGTGTGTACCTCTGAGTAAGCAGGGCCGCCATCAGAAATTTTGGGGCCCCTCACAAATCATCAGTCCGGGCCCCCCACAAACTGAGAAATGTGCGTAGCCATTACATGTTGGCAGAGCTAGTTGGAGGCTTGCTGTCCACAAATTAATCACGAATAACCACGGTGGATACTCGTGATTCAAGTTAGCTCTAATTGCCACAGCTGAGCGGCTAGATACGGCGGGGTTAATTACCCAGAACGCCGCTTTCCGCCCAGCGTTTAACAAGGTGCAAGTGTCCGAATGGACGCGTTGCAAGCCTCGATATCGAGCACTTCCTCCTTCAAGCCGGAAGGAGGAAGTGCTCCATCATTTTTTTAGAACCTCCCGGTTTTATTTTCTGTTTAAAAAAGCTAAAAAAGTAGTTATTGTCTCATATGGTAATGATTCAGCTTTTCCCATAGTCTCGCAGTTAGCAATCATGTGACCCCCAACAAGACAAATTCAGCAATCATGAGGCCCCCAACAAACCATGAGGCCCCCAACAAGACAAATTCAGCAATCATGAGGCCCCCAACAAGACAAATTCAGCAATCATGAGGCCCCCAACAAGACAAATTCAGCAATCGTGAGACCCCCAACAAGACAAATTCAGCAATCATGAGGCCCCCAACAAATCATGAGACCCCCAACAAGACAAATTCAGCAATCTTGAGGCTCCCAACAAATCATGAGGCCCCCAACAAGTAAAAATTCAATCATTAGGCCCCCAACAAGACAAATTCAGCAGTCATGAGGCACATAAATAGACAGCATTTCACATAAATAGGCAGAATGCCCCCTTATTATGGTAGACACCTCTCACCTGGATTCTGACAGGGACCCCCAGGTTAGGTAGTGAGTGACATGGAGCCCTTTAGGCAGTGAGTGACAGGGAGCCCTTTTAGGTAGTGAGTGAGTGCCAGGGAGCCCCTTTAGGTAGTGAGTGACATGGAGCCCTTTAGGCAGTGAGTGACAGGGAGCCCTTTTAGGTAGTAAGTGAGTGACAGGAAGCCCCTTTAGGTAGTGAGTGAGTGCCAGGGAGCCCCTTTAGGTAGTGAGTGCCAGGGAGCCCCTTTAGGTAGTGAGTGCCAGGGAGCCCCTTTAGGTAGTGAATGAATGCCAGAGAGCTCCTTTAGGTAGTGAGTGAGTGCCAGGGAGCCCCTTTAGGTAGTGAGTGAGTGACAGGGAGCCCCTTTAGGTAGTGAGTGAGTGACAGGGAGCCCCTTTAGGTAGTGAGTGAGTGACAGGGAGCCCCTTTAGGTAGTGAGTGAGTGACAGGGAGCCCCTTTAGCTAGTGAGTGAGTGACAGGGAGGCCCTTTAGGTAGTGAGTGAGTGACAGGGAGGCCCTTTAGGAAGTGAGTGAGTGACAGGGAGCCCCTTTAGGTAGTGAGTGAGTGACAGGGAGGCCCTTTAGCTAGTGAGTGAGTGACAGGGAGACTCTTTAGCTAGTGAGTGACAGGGAGCCCCCCCCCTAGCCACCGCCGCTGCTTCCCCTACCTTGCCAGCAGCCCAGCGTCAGACCTCAAGATCAGCGGCGACCCGACCAGTAAGAGCGGGCGCCGGACGCACCCGCTCTATATGCGGAAGTGATGTCACTTCCGCATATCAGTGCGGGCGCTGGGTCCTAGCGCCTGCACTATTGTCGCCGCCTGATCGAGGTCTGACGCGGCGGAGGCGGCGGCGGCGGCTAGAGGAATGGAGGGAGGGAGCAGCGACCAGAGGGGTTGAGCGGCGGCCGGGCGGCACCCGCAGCACCCGCCAGGTGACGGGAGTCACGGATGTCCCCCCCTGATGGCGGGCCTGTAAGTAAGATCGGAAATGTAGGTTGGACAGGTTTTGTGGACAGATTTGAAGGTCAGACACAGTATCTTGAATCTGATTCTGGACTGGATAGGAAGCCAGTGGAGGGATTCAAGGAGGGGATCCGCCGTGGTGGAGCGATGGGAGCAGTGGATAATTCTGGCTGCCGCATTCATGATGGACTGCAGTGGGGCTGTTCGGGTCATAGGGAGACCAGACAGCAGGGCATTGCAGTAGTAAAGGTGGGAAATTATGAGGGCATGGATGAGGAGTTTGGTGGTGGCAGAGGTCAGGAAAGGGTGAATCTTACAGATGTTACGAAGGTGGAAGTTGCAGGACTTTGTGAGGTTTTGGATGTGGGGAGTGAAGGAGAGTGTGGAGTCCAGGGTGACACCCAGACAGCGGGCTTGAGAGGTAGGGTGAATGGTAGAGTGGTTAACAGTGACATGCACATCTGGGAGGTTTATGGATGTCTGGGGTGGGAAGATCATAAATTCCATTTTGTATAGGTTTCGTTTCAGGAACCTAGCGGACATCCAGGAGGAAATGGCTGATAGACAGGAGGAGACCTTGTCCATGGTAGTGGTGAATATGTCAGGGGTGTGGAGGTAGATCTGGGTGTCATCTGCATACAGATGATAATTAAAACCCATGGAGGAGATAACCTTGACAATGGAGGATGTGTATAGGGTGAACAGTAGGGGGCCAAGGACTGAACCTTGGGGGACTCCCACCGAGAGGTGGTTGGGGGTGGACGAGGACTCATTGAAGGCAGTCGTGAAGGAGCGGTTGGAGAGGTAGGATGAAAGCCAGGACAGGGTGAGATCATGAATGCCCATGGACTGGAGGGACTGGAGGAGTAGGGGATGATCTACTGTGTCAAACGCTGCTGAAAGGTCAAGGAGGAGGAGAATGGAGTATTTACCTTCAGCTTTAGCTAAGGCAAGGTCATTGACCACTTTGGTGAGAGCAGTTTCGGTTGAGTGGGCAGGTCGAAATCCAGATTGCAGTGGGTCTAGCAGTGAGTTGGCATTGAGGAACTGGGTCAGGCATTTGTTAACCAGACGCTCAAGAAGTTTTGAGGCAAAGGGGAGGAGGGAGATAGGACTGTAGTTGGAGGGTAGCGAGGGGTCGAGGGAGGGTTTCTTAAGCAGGGGTAGTACAGTGGCCTGCTTGAAGTCTGAGGGGAAGGTGCCTTTGGATAGGGAGAGTTTGAACAGGGTAGTGAGGACTGGGGCCAATTCCGTGAAGTGAGGCTGGAGTAAATCAGAAGGGATGGGGTCAAGGGGGGAAGTAGTGGTATGGGAAGTCTGCAGTAGGTGGATGACTTCCTCGGTGGTAGTAGGAGTGAAGAATGTGAGGGGAGGATAGGGTGGAGGAGCTGTTTGGGAGGGGGTGGGAGGTGAAGATTCGAGATTGGATATTTCCTGGCAGATGCAAACAATTTTGTTAGTGAAGTGGGTGGCTAAATCTGTGGCAGAGAGGGAGGAAACGGAGGGTGGGGGGTGGGTTTAAGCAGGGAGTTGAAAGTGGCAAAAAGACGCCGGGGGTTGGAAGCCTGTGCTCCGATGAGCTTGGTAAAGTATTCCTCCTTCGCATGAGCAAGGGCAGCGTGGAACTGCTATACTGTGCCAGGCCCAGCACATTTAGTGCCTACTTTTTCACTGCACCTGTGTGTGTGACAGCTGCACATTTGTAATACCTGTCCGTGCATACCTGTTAACTGCCCCTGTATGACAGCACACAGTTTTATATACCAGTTACTGCATACCTGTTCACGGTACCTGTGTGTGTGACAACACAGAACACCTCATCTTCTTTAGCTTCTGCACAGAACCGTGACATATCTTCCTCCTCCTGCTCTGATTCTAGCTCCCCACTTAACACTCAGTCGGCAGCTACCAAAGTGCCATCATCCCAGGGCTCAGCAGTGTGGACATTTTTGTGTGTGTCTGCCTCAGATGATGGCAATGCCATCTGTACTCTCTGCCACCAAAAATTGGAAAGACCAAGATCCGCGTAGGGACAACTTCCTTACGAAGGCACATGATGACAAAGCACAAACTGCAATGGGATGACCACCTAAAGAAAAGCAGCACACAAAAGCAAAGCCACACACCGCAGTGGAAGATACCAGGCCGCAATTATTTCTCAAAAAAGGCAATACTCAAACTGTACCCTGATGTTGAAAGGCAAGTGGTGTCATCTCTGGCACACAGCGTTGGGTCAAAGGTCCATTTGACCAAAGCACGGTCAGGCCTGCCCGAAGACTAAGTCAGTCCCGAACACACAGCATCTCTGCCTGCACGCCATGTGACTTCCTGCCCCAAGACCAGTCCCCAGTCCCCACACAGCATCTCTGCCTGCAGGCCGCTTGACTGCCTTCTCCACCACCTTCAACAGGGTCCAGAACTTCAGGTGGATTTCTGAATTTTTAAGGCCACTAACAAAAACAATAATAATTTTTTTCTGGTGCATGTACATGCCTGCCTAATTTTTCTGGCTGCACTGCGGCTGCAACAACAAAACAAAAGGCAGGTACATGTGTCAATTCCCCTTTGTGATCGTTACCTTGCCGCGGTGAAGGGGCTTGCGTATCACAATGAAGCAATGACCGCCGGCTATATGAGTATGTTGGGGGGCACACCCAAGATAATAACGTCGTTGCTTTATTGTGGACAGACCAAATTCGATCAACTGGACAGTCACTGTTGTTCTGTCATTGAGCTACCTCAGCCCGACGACCATATGGGCTTGAAAACTGCCATCGCCTGTACTCTCGCCATGGTGCGCATCAGTCCAGCACGGCCGTCACTACACAAACAGCTGTGTGCAGTGCGTTACACAGTGAGTTTGGTCTGTCAGTGTGAAGCAGTACACTAATTACACTACCTGATTAGTGTATACACATGCAAGATGTTTTAAAGGACTTTATGCCTACAATTTAGCATTGCAATGTGATTTCTGCCCTTAAAACGCTGCTGTACGTCAAATCCGTAATTTTCCCCGGGACCTTTGGTGTGTATCCCATGCCGCCATGCCCCCCTCCAGGTGTTAGGCCCCTTGAAACATCTTTTCCATCACTTTTCTGGCCAGAATTAATGTTTGAAGTTTTGAAAGTTCACCTGCCCATTGAAGTCTATTGCGGTTCGCAAAGTTTGGGCGAACGCAAACTTTTTTGGAAGTTTGCGTTCGAGGTTCGCGAACCTAAAATCGGAGGTTCGAGCCATCTCTAGTCCTGTCCTGTTCTGTCAGTTTAGCATCAGCTTTGTATAAATTTTCTGTGGTTTGGTTCACAGACAAAAAGGTGTATATTTTCATTTCAGTCCAGTCCTGTCCTGTCTGTTTTCTATGGGTGTGTTCACATGTAAGAGGTGTACAGTTCCAATCCTGTTAGGTAAAACTGATAGAAAACTGATGCAAAACAGGACTGGACCGAAAATATACATATTTATGTATGAACCAAGCCTTACAATTGAGCAGTAAACATAAAATCTGTATTTAGCGAGAACTATACTATAAGTACAGCAATACCAAATAAATAAATCTGAATGAAGAGGTTAATGCAAAAGAAACAGAAAGTAACCTTTAAAGGATAACTGTAGTGAGAGGTACAGTATATGGAGCCATATTTATTTCATCTTAACAATAACAGTTGCCTGGCAGCCCTATTGATCTATTTGGCTGCATAAAGATAGAAATACATCTAGCAATGTATGGGCAGATTCGATCAAGAGACAAATCTCTCTCTAATCAAATCCAATATGAGAGAGATCTGTTAACTGCCCATACACCACAGGCCGATTCCCGATCAATTTCATGCTGAAATCGATCCGGAATCGGCCTTGTGACGCCACATGCGACGCTGTCCCATAATGATAAATGCCCCCCCAGTGCCCCGTGGGAGGTATATATTACCTGTCTGTGGCCTCTGCTTGTCCCTTTGCTGCTTCCGGGATTCCTACTCTGCATACACGCATGCCCCACATGATTTTCCCAGTAAGGGCACATGTGTGTGATGTCCCCCCGGGGGCACAGTGCCAGGGGTTTTGCCGCATTTGTCGATTGTCGCAAAATTGCACACCGTTCCCAGTGCACACCTAATCGAGCAAGTTGGCCCAACATTTTGAAGCATGCGCAATTGACAATGAAACCAATTTTCGGCCCTAAATTGGTTGCATTGTTGGTAGGGCATGCACTTGGCGGCACCAATTTTCATCCAATTCGATTATAATAATGGCCACCTTTAGTGTCTGAAACAAATGATCTTCTTAAAGGGAATCCTAAGTGAAAATAAACTTATGAGATAATTAACCACTTCCCCTCCCCCGAGACGAATATCTACGTCCCTGCTTTACCTTGAAGGAATGTAGACACTCTTCCCCTGTCTCCGAGCACTCCCGTTCGCTCCCACGCTCATTACCGTTGCCGATTGGTAGAGGGGGATAAATGAATAGGAACTCAGTTCTCATTCATTAATCCAAGTCCCTGTGTGAATGCGCACCGGCTATCAATGAGATGCCGCGTCATTTACAGAAAGCAAAAGCAAGGTGGCCGCGCATTGCTTCCTGTTTAGCGTACTAATAGTACGCAACAGAAAGTAATGCATGAGGACATCTAAATGAGGACATCCAAATAGTAAAATTACACCTACATACAATTGTTTTTAATAACAACATTTACATTTAAAATTAAATCTTTCCCTCCCACACTCTCCCATAGTACCCAGTTTTGTTTTGGTTTTTTTTTGTATTAAAAACAAAAAAATGAACATAAAAAACAACATAAATAGTTACCTTAGGAACTGAACTTTTTTTTTAATATGTATGTCAAGAGGGTATATTAGGATTTGTTCACATAATAAATCACAAGCGCTGAGCGATTTATACTGTGTTTTTTGAAGAGCTTTTCCCTATGATTTGTGCTCAGCAATGATTTTCCCTACAATACAATGTATTTATTCATAAAAGTGCTTGGGAAATTACTATACAAAGCACTTTTTCAAGCGCTTTATGATTTCCCTATACTTTCCATTGAGCAAAAACGCTCATAAAATGGTACATGTAGTGTGTTTTTGCGATTTCAAGAAAATTGAAATGCTTACATGTGTACACTGTCATAGGAAATAATTGCTAAAAAAAAAAAAATAATCAGCAAACGCTGCTAGTGTGAACAAGCCCTTACTGTTATTTTTTAAATCATGGGCTTGTAAATAATGATGGACGCAAAATTGAAAAAATGCACCTTTATTACCAAATAAAATATTGGCGCCATACATTATACTAGGAAAATATTTTAAATGTTGCAATAATCGGGACAAATGGGCAAATAAAATGTGTGGGTTTTAATTACGGTAGCATGTATTATTTTAAAACTACAATGGCCAAAAACTGAGAAATTATTTTTTTTCCAGTTTTTTTTTTTTTTTAATTCCCATTAAAATGCACTTAGAATAAAATACAGTGGCTTGCAAAAGTATTTGGAGTACTTGAAGTTTTCCACATTTTGTCACATTACTGCCACAAACATGATTCAATTTTATTGGAATTCCACATGAAAGACCAATACAAAGTGGTGTACATGTGAGAAGTGGAACGAAAGTCATACATGATTCCAAACATTTTTTTTACAAATCAATAACTGCAAAGTGGGCTGTGCGTAATTATTCAGCCTCCTTTGGTCTGAGTGCAGTCAGTTGCCCATAGACATTGCCTGATGAGTGCTAATGGCTAAATAGAGTGCACCTGTGTGTAATCTAATGTCAGTACAAATACAGCTGCTCTGTGATGACCTCAGAGGTTGTCTAAGATAATATTGGGAGCAACAATACCATGAAGTCCAAAGAACACACCAGACAGGTCAGGGATCAAGTTATTGAGAAATTTAAAGCAGGCTTAGGCTACAAAAAGATTTCCATAGCCTTGAACATCCCACGGAGCACTGTTCAAACGATCATTCAGAAATGGAAGGAGTATGGCACTTTTGTAAACCTACCAAGACAAGGCCGTCCACCTAAACTCACAGGCCGAACAAGGAGAGTGCTGATCAGAAATGCAGTCAAGAGGCCCATGGTGACTCTGGACGAACTGCAGAGATCTACAGCTCAGGTGGGGGAATCTGTCTGGACAACTATTAGTCATGCACTGCACAAAATTGGCCTTAATGGAAGAGTGGCAAGAAGAAAGACATTGTTAACAGAAAATTATAAGAAGTCCTGTTTGCAGTTTGCACAAGCCATGTGAGGGACACAGCAAACATGTAGCAGCAGTGGCTGGATAGTGTAATGGTTAAGGGCTCTGCCTCTGACACGGGCGACCAGGGTTCAAATCTCGGCTCTGCCTGTTCAGTAATCCAGCACCTATTCAGCAGGAGACCTTAGGCAGGTCTCCCTAACACTGCTACTGCCTATAGAGCACGTCCTAGTGGCTGCAGCTCTTGCGCTTTGAGTCCGCCAGGAGAAAAGCACTATATAAGTGTTTGTCTTTTAGAAGAAGGTGCTCTGGTCAGATGAGACCAAAATTTAACTTCTTGGCCAAAATGCAAAATGCCATGTGTGGCGGAAAACTAACACTGCACATCACTCTGAACACACCATCCCCACTGTCAAATATGGTGGTGGCAGCATTATGCTCTGGGGGTGCTACTCTTAAACAGGGACAGGGAAGCTGATAAGAGTTGATGTGAAGATGGTTGGAGCTAGTGTTGGGCGAACATCTAGATGTTCGGGTTCGGGCCGAACAGGCCGAACATGGCCGCGATGTTCGGGTGTTCGACCCGAACTCCGAACATAATGGAAGTCAATGGGGACCCGAACTTTTGTGGTTTGTAAAGCCTCCTTACATGCTACATACCCCAAATTTACAGGGTATGTGCACCTTGGGAGTGGGTACAAGAGGAAAAAAAAATTTAGCAAAAAGAGCTTATAGTTTTTGAGAAAATCGATTTTAAAGTTTCAAAGGGAAAACTGTCTTTTAAATGCGGGAAATGTCTGTTTTCTTTGCACAGGTAACATGCTTTTTGTCGGCATGCAGTCATAAATGTAATACATATAAGAGGTTCCAGGAAAAGGGACCGGTAATGCTAATCCAGCAGCAGCACACGTGATGGAACAGGAGGAGGGTGGCGCAGGAGGAGAAGGCCACGCTTTGAGACACAACAACCCAGGCCTTGCATGAGGACAAGAAGCGTGCGGATAGCATGCTTTGTACCACCATGCAGTCATAAATGTAATAAAGATAAGTGGTTCAATAAACAGGGACCACGCGGCAACGCTAACCCAGCAGCAGCACACGTGATGGAACAGGAGGAGGCGCAGGAGGAGAAGGCCACGCTTTGTGAGACACAACAACCCAGGCCTTGCATGAGGACAAAAAGCGTGCGGATATAGCAGCAATGCTTTTTGCCGCCATGCAGTCATAAATGTAATACAGATGAGAGGTTCAATAAACAGGGACCGGAAACGCTAAACCATCCCAGATGTTCATCGGTCATGTTACTTGGTTGGGGTCCAGGAGTGTTGCGTAGTCGTTTCCAATCCAGGATTGATTCATTTTAATTTGAGTCAGACGGTCTGCATTTTCTGTGGAGAGGCGGATACGCCGATCTGTGATGATGCCTCCGGCAGCACTGAAACAGCGTTCCGACATAACGCTGGCTGCCGGGCAAGCCAGCACCTCTATTGCGTACATTGCCAGTTCGTGCCAGGTGTCTAGCTTCATGCCCGGTTTCAGGTCCAGCGGTGCCAGCCACAAATCCGTCTGTTCCTTTATTCCCCTCCAAATTTCCTCCCCTGTGTGCTGCTTATCCCCAAGGCAGATCAGCTTCAGCAACGCTTGCTGACGCATGCCAACAGCTGTGCTGCACTGCTTCCACGATCCTACTGCTGCTGGTGCTGGGTTAGCATTTCCGGATGAGGTACAGCTTTGAGATGCGTTGGAGGAGAAGGAGTCAGAGAGGTAGGTGCTGCTGTTGTTATCCAGCTGTTTGCGGCGTGGGCAACACCCGCGCCGTAGCAGGTGAGGAATCGCTGCCAGGCTCCACAAGGTTCACCCAGTGCGCGGTAAGGGAGATGTATCGACCCTGGCCGAACGCACTCGTCCAGGTGTCAGTGGTGAGGTGAACCTTGCAGGCAACGGCATTCTTCAAGCTTCGGGTTATTTAGCTGACCACGTGCTCATGCAACTCAGGCACTGCAGAGCGCGCAAAGTGGTAGCGGCTGGGAACCACGTAACGTGGGATGGCCACTGACATCATGCCCTTGAAGCTGTTTGTCTCCACCACTCGATATGGCAGCATTTCGCAGGCCAGAAGCTTGGCTATGCTGGCTGGCTGTTACTGCCACGGCCCGGGGGTCATTTGCTGGCAATTTCCTCTTGTGCTCAAACATCTCAGAGACAGACAACTCAACCGTAGCGCTGCACACCGAAGGGCTGTTGGTTGTTGTGTTTGATGAACACTGGGAGACCTCAAGAGCACTAGTCCGGAAAGTGACAGTGTCAGCATCGTCTGATGTTTGTGAATGTTGTGAACCACGCAATGGCTGGGCTACTGCTGCTGCTGAGGCGGGTCTGGTGGTGAGTCTGGTGAACCCAAGGGAGGCAGTGTTGCTGGTGGTACCCTGTCCTGCCGCGTTTGCCCACAGAGTGGGATGTTTGGATAGAATGTGGCGGCTCATGCTGGTGGTGGAGAGGTTGTTAATACTTTTCCCCCTGCTCAGGCGGGTCTTGCACACCTTGCAAATCGCCATGGTAACATCCTCAGTGCAGTCTTCAAAGAAAGCCCAGACTTTAACTGGCTGAGGACTCGGACCTCGTGCGTGATGTGCTGGTGCTGCTTAACCCACTGCTGGACGCTTGAGAGGTCATCCAAGTAATTATCTGGTCCTGTTCTTTTGGATCTGTGAGGGTTGTTGTCCTGGTCAACATGGGCAGTATTGAGTGGGTTTTCTTGGGTGCTCCCCTGTGGCCTGTACGTGAACCGTCAGGGGAAACACCTCTTCCCTTGCCCCTCCCTCTTTCACCGGATTTCTTCCTCATTTCACTTATCCTTAAAGTACACGCTGACTGGCAGCAGTACAGTGGCAGTACAGAAATGCTATACAGTGGTGGGTGAGCGGTGTACCACTATTGTCAGCAGTGACACAGAGCACAATGCTATACAGTGGCGGGTGAGCGGTGTACTACTGTTCCCAGCAGACACAGAGTGGAAGTAAACACAATGCTATATAGTGTGGCTGAGCCGTGTACACAGAGTGGCATTAAACACAATGCTATATAGTCTGCTATATAGTCACCCCGAACAGGGTGATGTTCTGCAGAACCCGAACAGTGGCAAACACTGTTCGCCCAACACTACTGGGAGGGAACGCAGATTTTAGTACCTAAACACACGATACAACATGTTTTCCGGGGTCGGACTCTGAGGCACATACAGATGGTCCCGATCATCATCCTCATCATACAACTCTTCTCCTGAGTCTGACCCACCCACCACCTCTGCCACCCCAACATCCCCAGACACAGACCCCTCATCGTCCTCAACATTAACTTGGGATGCTGGCCTGAGCCAGACCTCCTCCTCCACATCAGGCCCCATCATCTCCTCAATGGCAGCCCTCATTAATCGCTCTGGCGACGGACTGATGGACACAACGTTCTCCTCCGGGAAGGGCTGCTGCTGACCACTGGCTGCTGGGGTGGATGTTATAGCTTGCGTGGGGCGTTGGCTGTTGCTGTTGTTGGGAGTGCTGCTCACAGCGGAGGTCTCTGGGGAACTCATGTTGAGCTCATATAGTGGTTGACGGTGAGTGGAGTATTACTGATCCCAGCAATATACACACTGACTGGCAGAGTACGCAATGCTATATAGTGTGGCTGAGCGGTGTACACAGAGTGGCAGTAAACACAATGCTATATAGTCTGGCTGAGCGAGCGGTGTACTACTGTTCCCAGCAGAATCAGAGTGGCAGTAAACAATGGTATATAGTCTGGCTGAGCGGTGTACACAGAGTGTCAGTAAACAATGGTATATAGTCTGGCTGAGCGAGCGGTGTACTACTGTTCCCAGCAGAATCAGAGTGGCAGTAAACAATGGTATATAGTCTGGCTGAGCGGTGTACACAGAGTGTCAGTAAACAATGGTATATAGTCTGGCTGAGCGGTGTACACACAATGCTATATAGTCTGCTATATAGTGTCAGTAAACAATGGTATATAGTCTGGCTGAGCGAGCGGTGTACTACTGTTCCCAGCAGAATCAGAGTGGCAGTAAACAATGGTATATAGTCTGGCTGAGCGGTGTACACAGAGTGTCAGTAAACAATGGTATATAGTCTGGCTGAGCGGTGTACACAGAGTGTCAGTAAACAATGGTATATAGTCTGGCTGAGCGGTGTACACAGAGTGTCAGTAAACAATGGTATATAGTCTGGCTGAGCGGTGTACACAGAGTGGCAGTAAACACAATGCTATATACTCTGGCTGAGCGAGCGGTGTACTACTGTTCCCAGCAGACACAGAACAGTAAACAGAATGCTATATAGTGTGGCTGAGCGAGCGGTGTACCACTATTCCCAGCAGACACAGAACAGTAAACAGAATGCTATATAGTGTGGCTGAGCGAGCGGTGTACCACTATTCCCAGCAGACACAGAACAGTAAACAGAATGCTATATAGTGTGGCTGAGCGAGCGGTGTACCACTATTCCCAGCAGACACAGAACAGTGAACAGAATGCTATATAGTGTGGCTGAGCGAGCGGTGTACCACTATTCCCAGCAGACACAGAACAGTGAACAGAATGCTATATAGTGTGGCTGAGCGAGCGGTGTACCACTATTCCCAGCAGACACAGAACAGTGAACAGAATGCTATATAGTGTGGATGAGCGAGCGGTGTACCACTATTCCCAGCAGACACAGAACAGTAAACAGAATGCTATATAGTGTGGCTGAGCGAGCGGTGTACCACTATTCCCAGCAGACACAGAACAGTGAACAGAATGCTATATAGTGTGGCTGAGCGAGCGGTGTACCACTATTCCCAGCAGACACAGAGTGGCAGTAAACAGAATGCTATATAGTGTGGCTGAGCGAGGTACACAGAGTGGCAGTAAACAGAATGCTATATAGTGTGGCTGAGCAAGCGGTGTACTACTATTCCCAGCAGACACAGAGTGGCAGTAAACAGAATGCTATATAGTGTGGCTGAGCGAGGTACACAGAGTGGCAGTAAACAGAATGCTATATAGTGTGGCTGAGCAAGCGGTGTACTACTGTTCCCAGCAGTGACACAATGACAGGGGGGACCCTGGCTAGCGTGGCTGGAGCGCGAACTACCCTGCCTGCCTACCCAAAGCTAAACCCACAGACAAATGGCGGAGATATGACGTGGTTCGGGTATTTATTTACCCGAACCACGTGACAGTTCGGCCAATCAGAGCGCGTTCGGGTCCGAACCACGTGACCCGTTCGGCCAATCACAGCGCTAGCCGAACGTTCGGGGAACGTTCGGCCATGCGCTCTTAGTTCGGCCATATGGCCGAACGGTTTGGCCGAGCACCGTCAGGTGTTCGGCCGAACTCGAACATCACCCGAACAGGGTGATGTTCTGCAGAACCCGAACAGTGGCGAACACTGTTCGCCCAACACTAGTTGGAGCCAAATACAGGGCAATCTTGGAAGAAAACCTCTTGGAGTCTGCAAAAGACTTGAGACTGAGGCGGAGGTGTTATAAGTTAAGTAGGCCTCAGTTATTTGGCCTGAGTTTTATGTAAAAGGCTTGTCCGCAGAGTATGCCTTTAAAATAAATAGAGTTTCTTGTGATGCAGGCAGAGGCATCTCGGTGTCTGCGTGTAGCAGATGATGCACGCAGATACCGAGAACATGTTCCTGAAAGAAGGCCACAGGCCTACACTGACCTCAACATGTACACCACAAGAACAGTAAACATAGGCCATGTTTTCTAAATACCAAATTCCAGTAAGTAAGGGAAAAGTGACATTAAAGAGACACTGAAGCGGAAAAAAAAAATATGATATAGTGAATTGGTTGTGTACTATGAATAATTACTAGAAGATTAGCAGCAAAGAAAATATTCTCATACTTTTATTTTCAGGTATATAGTGTTTTTTCTAACATTGCATCATTCTATAATATGTGCAGATTACACAACACTCAGCATTCAAAATGAGTCTTTCAGAGCAGTCTGTGAAGTAATGACCTCTCCTCTAGCAGAGAAAAAGTAAACAGTTCACTTACAGTTGAGATAATAAAAGTCAGATAACAGCCCTCTCCAGGACTAACTTAGTCGGAGAGCTTAATGGCTTGTTTGCAACTGGAGTTTCTTAACTCTTCCTGTACTGGAAACAATTAGACTGATGTATCTGATCTTAATGTTTTCTACCTTAAGGCCCATACACACGTCGGATTTTTGCGAACGACCCGTCGTTTGGTCGTTCCGTCGTTCCGTCGTTCAGACGTCAAATCCGTCGTGTACAGACTATCATTCGGGTGATAAGACTGGTTTTCATCGATCCGCCCGGCGGATCGCTGAAAACCAGTCTTATCACCCGAACAATAGTCTGTACACACGCCGGATTTGACGTGCGAACGACGGAACGTTCAAACGACGGGTTGTTCGCAAAAATCTGACGTGTGTATGGGCCTTAAGCTGTACTACACATACAAATCATAATATCATAATTTTTTTTCCGCTTCAGTGTCTCTTTAAATATTAATCGAGTAGGTGGGTATTATGACACCACGAGGGGGCTCAGCCAATAGTCTGGTCTGTGGGATGGCAAAGATGAGGTCACATTTAACTCTTTCCTAGTCGGTATTAAAGACCCGGGATGAGCGGACAGAGGGCTCTCTGATTGCTGCTTCCTACTTCATGCTACCTAGATGCTGACTGGGACCTCAGTATTTTCATTCTTCATGTAATCTGATCTAATGTATGCTGTACATAGGTAGTCTAGAGTAACATAGTCTAGAAAGAAGATAACTGACTAACATTCAGGAGGAAGGTTAGTCAAGAGCTGTAACGCCAAGACCTTAAACATGCGGATCTGCTTTGCTAGGATATAATGAACTATATCTGTATATTTGTGTAGTGAATAAACTCCTTAAATACTGAAAAAGCCTGAGAAAAGTCTATCTCCTGCTTGCTGTGTTGAGAGTCAAGTTATCTCACAGTCTGTGAGATGCAACTGTAAGAAGTTGCTGGTGCCGGATCTAAAGGTGATTTATAACAGTTTATAACAGGAGGTTTACCTTCCAGCAGGACAACGACCCTAAACATAAAGCCAGGGCAACAATGTAATGGTTTAAAACAAAACATATCCATGTGTTAGAATGGCCCAGTCAAAGTTCAGATCTAAATCCAAACGAGAATCTTTGGCAAGATCTGCAAACTGCAGTTCACAAACGCTGTCCATCTAATCTGACTGAGCTGGAGCTGTTTTGCAAAGAAGAATGGGCAAGGATTTCAGTCTCTAGATGTGCAAAGCTGGTAGAGACATACCCTAGAAGACTGGCAGCTGTAATTGCAGCAAAAGGTGGTTCTACAAAGTTTTGACTCAAGGGGCTGAATAATTATGCACACGCCACTTTGCATTTATTTATTTGTAAAAAATGTTTGGAATCATGTATGATTTTCGTTCCACTTCTCACATGTACACCACTTTGTATTGGTCTTTCACATGGAATTCCAATAAAATCAGGGATGAGCAGAAACTACGCCAGTGCGAATTTACGCATCGTAGTTCGCATCTACGCATCGTAGTTCATAGGCGAATTTACGCGTAGCGAAGTACCGCTATGCGTAGCTTACGCCCACTATGAGTATATTAACATGTGTATTGCGTAGTGAACTACGAATGCGTTACTCGCGTCTAATTTTCCGCATGCGATTGTATGCATACAAATTTACGCATTGGAAAGGGGAATGTACGCATAGAAAGGTTCCCAGTATATGCATTTATAAAGAAATTAATGCGTACAATTTTCTGCATACGGGCTTAAGTATCCGCATACACTACGCTTCGCACTACGCGTAATTGCGTATTTTAACGCATATTCTACGAAATGCATACGAAGCGAATATTTGTTTTCGAAGCCGTAGTTTGGCGAAGCGTAATTGCGTAAAACTACGCGTATTTCCAGCGAAGTGAAGTTGACTGACTACGACCATCCCTGAATAAAATTGATTCATGTTTGTGGACGTAATGTGACAAAATGTGGAAAACTTTTGCAAGCCACTGTAATTCTTAGCAAGAAGTACCACCCAAAGAAAGCCTAATTGGTGACGGAAAAAAACAAGATATAGATTGTTTCATTGTGATTACTTAAGTAGTAATAAAGTTATAGGCAAATGAATGGAAGGAGCTCTATTGCTCTGGTGTTAAAAGGGAAAAAATCCTTGGAGTGAAGTGGTTAATTATTTGTGTAGTACAGATAAAAAATATAACATTAGTAACATAGAACGCCGGTGGCAACACACAATGACACACAATGAGCACAAACTGAATCTATTGAAAATGTATCGAGCCCCAATGTTGCACTGTTTGATACAATGCAATGCCATGGCCTATCAATCATTGGCCACTCCTTCCCCACCCCCAATCAAGTCCTGTTTGATCAATACTTTAAATGGATTTTTGGTCAAAATCAATCAAATCAAATATTTAAATGAATTGATTTCCATTTGATTTGATTCTGCAGGGCAGGGGCGTAGCTAGAAATGACTGGGCCCCATAGCAAAAAAAATTTATGACCCCTCCCCCCCCCCCCCCCCCAAGACCATCCAACCCCACGGACCACGGACCTCCCACCCAAACATTCCTCCAGGACCCTCCACCCCAACATTCCCACACCCCTCTAAGTACAGTGTAAGTAGCCAGGTCTATAGGTGTCCCTAGTTTGGGTAGTAGTCAGGGGCGTAACTAGAAATCACTGGGCCCCCTTGTGGCAACAGCAATTTAAACTAAATACTGTACAAACGTTTTAACTCATACATGAACATTATGGAAAATCCATGTTGAAAATAAACTGTGAAGATAAAAAATTTCATCCATCCTACTCCTGAAAAATATATTCATTTTTTTTAGAACCTCCCAGTTTTATTTTCTGTTTTTAAAAAGCTAAAAAAGTAGGTTTAATGCTATTGTCTCATATGATGATGATTCAGCTTTTCCCATAGTCTCGCAGTTAGCAATCATGCGACTCCCAACAAGACAAATTCAGCAATCATGAGGCCCCTATCAAGACAAATTTAGCAATCATGAGGCCCCCAACATGACAAATTCAGCAATCTTGAGGCCCCCAACAAGACAAATTCAGCAATCATGAGGCCCCCAACAAATCACGAGGCCCCCAACAAGACAAATTCAGCAATTATGAGGCCCCCAACAAGACAAATTCAGCAATCATGAGGCCCCCAACAAGACAAATTCAGCAGTCATGAGGCCCCCAACAAAACAATAGCTGAATAGCAGTCATGAGGCACATAAATAGACAGCATTTCACATAAATAGGCAGAATGCCCCCTTAATATGGTAGACACCTCTCACCTGGCTTCTGAATTCTCCTGTACTGGTTGCTGTGCTTGGCAATACTGTTTTTGGCTGGATTGGGGATGATGTGTGGGCTGAAAGGCCTGGCAGTGATGCTGTGGCCTGGCTGGCGGTGATGCTGTGGCTGGGTTGGCTGGTGGTGATGCTGTGGCCGATGCTGTGGCTGGGTTGGCGGTGATGCTGTGGCTGGGTTGGCTGGCGGTGATGTTGTGGCCGGGCTGGCTGGCGGTGATGCTGGGCTGTGCTTGGCTGGTTGAAGTAAATGCTGGCCTGACTGGTGGTGATGCTGTGGCCTTTTTGACAGTGATTCTGGGCTGGTTGGCTGGTGATGATGCCGGGCTGGCTGGCCTGGATAGTTTAGGTAAGGACAGGTGCCCCCTAGTTACGGTAGCGCCAGGAGTCCCCCAGTTTAGGTAGTGACAGGAACCCCCCAGTTCAGGTAGTGACAGGCGCGCCCCAGGTTAGGAAGTGACAGGAGCCCCCCAGGTTAGGTAGTGAGTGACAGGGACCCCCAGGTTAGGTAGTAAGTGACAGGGACCCCAAGTTAGGTAGTGACAGGGACCCCCAGGTTAGGTAGTGAGTGACAGGGACCACCAGGTTAGGTAGTGAGTGACAGGGACCCCCAGTTAGGTAGTGACAGGGACCCCCAGGTTAGGTAGTGAGTGACAGGGACCCCCAGGTTAGGTAGTGAGTGAAAGGGACCCCCAGGTTAGGTAGTGACCGGAGCCCCCCAGTTCAGGTAGTGACAGGCGCGCCCCAGGTTAGGAAGTGACAGGAGCCCCCCAGGTTAGGTAGTGAGTGACAGGGACCCCCAGGTTAGGTAGTGAGTGACAGGGACCCCCAGTTAGGTAGTGACAGGGACCCCCAGGTTAGGTAGTGAGTGACAGGGACCACCAGGTTAGGTAGTGAGTGACAGGGACCCCCAGTTAGGTAGTGACAGGGACCCCCAGGTTAGGTAGTGAGTGACAGGGACCCCCAGGTTAGGTAGTGAGTGAAAGGGACCCCCAGTTAGGTAGTGACAGGGACCGCCGGGTTAGGTAGTGAGTGACAGGGACCCCCAAGTTAGGTAGTGACAGGCGCCCCCAGGTTAGGTAGTGAGTAGAGATGTAGCGAACGGTTCGCCGGCGAACGGTTCCAGGCGAACTTAGGGGGTTCGCGTTCGTTCCAGGCGAACTTTTGCGGAAGTTCGATTCGCCCCATAATGCACTATGAGGGTCAACTTTGACCCTCTGCATCACAGTCAGCAGGCACATTGTAGCCATTCAGGCTACACTAAGCCCTGGAGCCCCACCCCCCCACTTATATAAGGCAGGGTCTGGCGGCCATTACACTCACTCGTTTGCCTGCTAGAGAGAGGAAAGGGACAGCTGCTGCAGACTTTTTCTCCTAGGGACAGATTAGTTAGGTTCTAGGCTGCTTTGCTTGCTCCTGACTGATTATTATTGCTTTTAAAGCACCCATCAACAGCAACAGCTCTTTTCAGAGCTCATCCTGTACATATTTTTTTTTCTGTGTGTCAAACTGACACTTTTGTTGCATGCACAGCCTTGCTAATTGATAGTGTGTGTGCCACTGCCAGCAGCCCAGCACATTCAGTGACTACCTGTGTGTGTGACAGGGAGCTGCACATTGTACTACCCAGTACTGCATATACCCCAGTACCTGTTGTGTTTACTTAACCCACCTCATCACTGCATATACCTAGCTTTGTGTTGAGTGAACCCAGCTCACTGCATCTAACTACCTGTTGTGTTGAGTGAGAACCCACCTCACTGCATCTTAAGTACCTTTACTGTTCAGTGAACCCAGCTCACTGCATCTTACTACCTGTTGTGTTGAGTGAGAACCCACCTCACTGCATCTTAAGTACCTTTACTATTCAGTGAACCCAGCTCACTGCATCTAACTACCCAGTACCTGTTGTGTTTACTTAACCCATCTCATCACTGCATATACCTAGCTTTGTGTTAAGTGAACCCAGCTCACTGCATCTAACTACCTGTTGTGTTGAGTGAACCCACCTGGCCACCTCACTGCATCTAACTACCTGTTGTGTTGAGTGAGAACCCACCTCACTGCATTAAGTATTATTATTTATTGAATTTATAAAGCGCCAACATATTACGCAGCGCTGGACAATAAATATATACAATGATACAAGGATGACAGACATAAGGTTATACAACATAGAACAAAGTTAAACATGCAAATTGTTCAAAATACATGATCGTGTGATATGGTAGGTTAGGTAGGCCCAGTAATACAAGTACAGGCTGTCATAGGACAGGAGCACACAATCCTGTAGATTACACTAGGGAGTGGAGGACCCTGCCAGAGGCTTACAATCTAAAGGGTGGGGTGGAAACACTAGGTGGGACTGTTAAATACTCATTAGAAAGTTACTGTGCGGTAGGAGGTGGGTAGGCCATCCTAAAGAGGTAGGTTTTAAGGGCTTGCTTGAATGTGTTGAAAGAGGGAGCAAGTCTGATGGGTGGTGGAAGGGCATTCTAGAGGGTGACGGGCAGCCTTTGAGAAATCCTGCAGGCGGGCATGGGAGTGTGAAATGCGTGGGGTGGTGAGGCGAAGGTCGTTGGAGGATCGGAGGGGGCGACCTGGTGTATACCTGTGAACAAGCTCCGAGATGTAGGAAGGGCAGGTTTTGTGCACAGATTTATATGCCAGGCATAGAATCTTGAAAGTTATCCTGAAACGGATAGGGAGCCAGTGCAGGGATTCACAAAGGGGAGATGAGGATGCGAAACGGTGCGAGGAATGGATGAGTCTTGCAGCCGCGTTCATCACTGATTGAAGGGGGGCAGTGCGTTTCAGGGGGAGGCCAGAAAGGAGGGAGTTACAGTAATCAAGGCGGGAGATGATTAGGGCATGGATGAGCAGTTTGGTCGTGTCTGGGGTTAAGAAGGGGCGGATCTTGGAGATATTACGGAGGTGGAAATTACAGGCTCTGGTGATGTTTTGGATGTGTGGGATGAAGGAGAGGTCAGAGTCCAAGGTGACACCCAGACAGCGGGCCTGGGAGGTAGGGCGAATGGTTATGTTGTCGATTGTGAGGTGGAAATCTGGGAGGGGTGCAGCAGCATGTGGTGGAAAGATCAGGAGCTCAGTTTTGTCTAGGATAAGCTTCAGGAACCTAGCTGACATCCAGGAGGAAATTGCTGAGAGACACAAGGAGACCTTGTTTATGGTGGTGGATGAGAGATCGGGGGTATGGAGATAAATCTGAGTGTCATCTGCATAAAGGTGGTAATTGAAGCCCAGGGAGGAGATAAGCTTGCCAATGGAGGAAGTGTATATGGAGAAAAGAAGGGGGCCTAGAACAGAGCCCTGGGGGACCCCAACTGTGAGGGGGGCAGGGGTTGAGGAGGAGCCATTGAAGGAAGTGGTGAAGGAGCGATTGGATAGGTAGGAGGAGATCCAGGCCAAGGCAAGGCCATGGATGCCCATGGACTGTAGTTATTGGAGGAGGAGGGGGTGGTCAACAGTGTCAAATGCTGCGGAGAGGTCAAGGAGGAGCAGGATGGAATAACTGCCTTTGGCCCTGGCAAGGATAAGGTCGTTGACCACCTTGGCAAGGGCTGTTTCAGTTGAGTGTGCAGGTCGGAATCCAGACTGTAAGGGGTCAAGTAGGGTATTGGTGTTGATGTATTGGGTAATGCGTTGGTGTACTAGGCGTTCAAGGAGTTTAGAAGCATAGGGAGATTGTTCTCCTTTACTGAACCTTTACTGTTCAGTGAACCCAGCAGGTGGTGTTGCTGTGTTTTCGTGCGGACCTGGCCCAAAATACAGTGCTCAGAAGAAGGCACGTGCCATCACTTCCCAAAATCGTGAGGAGGTGCTTGAGTATTTAACACAGAACATCTCATCTCCCGCAGCCACCAGCGCTACAACAAGCACCACATCTGCTGCATTTGACACTTCGCAGGAGTTATTTGGTGGTGGTGAAATCACTGATTCCCAGCCACTACTGCAACAACAACAAGAAGGCGCAGGTACACCACCTCATACGTCTGAGTTAGGTGGCGATAGTATGGACGTAACGTGTGTGGATGGGGATGATGGACCACCTGAAGTTGGTGCAGTTGAGGAGGAGGTGTCTGAGGAAAGCGCAGCTGGCCAGGAGGATTATGATGACGATTATACGGATACCACATATGTTCCCGGTAGAGGAGATGACCAGGGGGACAGTTCAGATCAGGAGTCAGAGAGGAGTAGGAGGAGACGACTCCATGATAGAAACAGAGGGAGCTCGTCCTCAGAAACAGCTGGGGGCAGTGTCCGGCGCCATGTATCGCCAGCTATGGCCAGCCAGCCAACATGCCCTTCAATGTCAGCTGCTGATGCCACCGTAGCGCCATCACCCCAGGGGCAATCAGTGGTTTGGAAATTTTTTCACGTGTGTGTCTCAGATCGGAGCAAAGCCATCTGTTGTCTCTGCCAGCAAAAATTGAGCCGTGGAAAGGCCAACTCTCACGTAGGGACAAGTGCCTTACGAAGGCACCTGGAGAGAAGGCACAAACAGCTATGGCAAGAACACCTGAGGAAAAGCAGCACCTCTCAAAAGACAAGCCACCCTCCTTCTCCTCTTCCTCCTTCAGGTGCATCGTCTTCATCCACTTTCTCCCTTGCACCTTCACAGCCACTCTCCTCCACACCGCCTCTTCCCTTCTGTGGTTCCTTCTCCTCTGCCCACAGCAGTACCCAGCTGTCCGTGAAGGAAGTATTTGAGCGTAAGAAGCAAATGTCTGCCAGTCACCCTCTTGCCCGGCGTCTGACAGCTGGAGTGGCAGAACTATTAGCTCGCCAGCTATTACCATAGAAGCTGGTGGAGTCGGAGGCTTTCCGTAAGTTTGTGGCCATTGGTACACCGCAGTGGAAGATACCAGGCAGCAATTATTTTTCACAAAAGGCCATACCCAAACTGTACCGTGCAGTTGAGAGGCAAGTGGTGTCATCTCTGGCACACAGCGTTGGGTCAAGGGTCCACCTGACCACGGATGCCTGGTCTGCCAAGCACGGGCAGGGCCACTACATTACATACACAGCCCATTGGGTCAACCTGGTGACCAATGGCAGCAAGCAGGGAGTACGTGGCTGCGCAGCGGACCGACTTGTCACACCTCCACGGCTTGCAGGCAGGCCTCCAGCCACCTCCTCTCCACCTGCTACCACCGCTTCGCTTTCGTCATCCTCCTCCTTGGCTGGTGCCGCGATCTCCTCTCCAGCTACACAGCCCCAGCACCCCAGGGCCTATGCTGCATGCCAGGTACGACGGTGTCACGCAGAGTTAGACATGTCTTGCCTGAAAGCGGAGAGTCACACTGGAGCAGCTCTCCTGGCTGCTCTTAACAAACAGGTGGAGCAATGGCTGACCCCGCACAAGCTTGAGATCGGCAACGTGGTGTGTGACAACGGCAGCAATCTCATTGCTGCGTTGAATTTGGGAAAGCTGACACACATACCCTGCATGGCACATGTGCTGAATCTGGTCGTGCAAAGATTTGTGTCAAAGTATCCAGGCTTAGAGGACGTCCTGAAGCAGGCCAGGAAGTTGTGTGGGCATTTCAAGCGCTCTTACAAGGCCATGGCACACTTTGCGGACATTCAGCATAGAAACAACTTGCCGGTGAGACGCCTGATTTGCGATAGCCCGACTCGCTGGAATTCCACCCTTCTGATGTTCTCTCGCCTGCTAGACCAGGAGAAAGCCATCACCCAGTACCTGTATCATTACAGTACAAGGACACAATCTGGTAGGATGGGGATGTTGTGGCCCAACAACTGGACACTGATGCGAAATGCATGCAGGGTCATGGAGCCCTTTGAGGAGGTGACCAAACTGGTGAGTTGCGATGAGGGCACCATCAGCGACTTGATCCCCTACGCCTACTTCCTGGAGCGTGCCATGCGTAGAGTGGTGGATACAGCTGTGGAGGAGCGTGAACGAGAAGAGTTACGGCAGCAGGAGTCGTGGGAGCCATTTACACCCGAACCCGATGTTCCCACAACACCTGTGGCAGCACAGAGGGGGGGGGGGAGGAGGAGGAAGAAGGAGTCGTGTGGGGAAGGAGAGGAGTCAGACTCTGATGATGGTGATGATGAGGAAGGTGTTTCTGTGGAGGAGGAAGAGGCGGCGGAAGAAGAATAACCGCGGCAGCCGTCACAGGGGGCTTCTGCTGCTCCACGTTCCCGTGGTATTGTTCGTGGCTGGGGGGAGGAAGAGGAGTTGCGTCCCATCACTGAGGAAGAGCAAGAGACGATGGAGAGTACGTCTGCATCCAGCTTTGTGCAGATATCCTCTTTCATGGTGTCCAGCCTGTTGAGGGACCCCCGTATCAAAAAACTCAAGTCGAATGACCTGTACTGGGTGGCTACGCTACTAGACCCTCAGTACAGGCACAAAGTGGCGGACCTGTTAACAACTCAACAGAAGGCGGAAAGGATGCAGCACTTGCAGAACAAGCTGTCGATGATGCTTTACAATGCGTTTAAGGGTGATGTGGCTGCACAACGCAATCAAGGTACCACTGGCAGTAACCCTCCTCCTCCCAAGTCCACGCAGGCAAGGACAGGAAGCTCCAGCGATCTCAGGGTGATGTCGGACATGCGGACGTTCTTTAGTTCAACTCCTCGCCATAGTCCTTCCGGATCCACCCTCCACCAACGCCTGGACCGGCAGGTAGCCGACTACCTGGCCTTGAGTGTAGATTGTAAGCCTTTGGGCAGGGTCCTCCTCCTTTTGTGTCCTACCTGATCTTGCACCTCCATTACTGTGAACCCATATTATGCATCTGAGTGAACCTAACTTGCCTAATCTCCATGCTCCATCCAGTGACTGACTAAGCATTACCTGGTACTCATACTATGGTGTGTGATCTGGTTTTCTTGTATTCCTGTATTGTTTGTCATATTGCTGTATGTCACCCCTAAATATTGTCTGTAACCTAAATTAATGTTCAGCGCTGCGTAATATGTTGGCGCTTTATAAATACAATAAATAAATAAATAAATAATAAATAAAATGTAGACACTGCGAAAAGCGACGATGAACCCTTGGACTACTGGTTGCGCAGGCTTGACCTGTGGCCAGAGCTGTCCCAATTTGCCATACAACTTCTCTCTTGCCCTGCCGCAAGCGTCCTGTCAGAAAGGACCTTCAGTGCAGCTGGAGGCATAGTTACTGAGAAGAGAAGTCGCCTAAGTCACGACAGTGTTCAGTACCTGACCTTTATCAAAATGAATGAGGAATTGATCCTGGAGGGCTACTGTATGACCGAAGACTAAGTCAGTCCCCACACACAGCATCTCTGCCTGCAGGCCGCTTGCCTTCTCCGCCACCACCAACAGGGTCCAGGACTCTAGGCGGATTCCTGAATTTTTAAGGCCACTGTTAGCAGCGGCCGCTACACTAATTTTTCTGATGCGTGTACATGCCTGCCTAATTTTTCTGGCTGCACTGCGGGCGGCTGCAACAAAAAAACAAAAGGCATGTACATGTGCCCATCCCCCTTCGTGATCATTACCTTGCCGCGGTGAAGGGACTTGCGTATCACAATGAAGCAATGACCGCTGGCTATTTGAGTGTCTCGGGTAGGGGGGCACACAAAAGATAATAAGGTCGTTGCTTCATTGTGGTCAGACCAAATTTGATCAGCTGGACAGTCACTGTTGTTCTATCATTGAGCTACCACAGCCCGGCGACCATATGGGCTTGAAAAACGCCACGGCCTACAATCTGGCCACAGTGCGCACCACTCCAGCACGGCCGTCACTACGCAAACAGCTGTTTGCGGTGCGTTACACAGTGAGTTTGGTGTGTCAGTGTGAAGCAGAACTCTAGTTACACTCCCTTATTGATGTATACCCATGCAAGATGTTTGAAAGCACATTAGGCCTGCAATTTAGCATTCAATGTGATTTTTGCCCTTAAAACGCTGCTTTGCGTCAAATCCAGATTTTTCCCCGGGACTATGGGCATGTATCCCACTCTGCTATGCCCCCCTCCAGGTGTTAGACCCCTTGAAACATCTTTTCCTTTACTTTTGTGGCCAGCATATTTTTTTCTATTTTTCAAAGTTCGCCTCCCCATTGAAGTCTATTGCGGTTCGCAAACTTTTCCGCGAAGGTTCACGAACGGGGTTTGCGAACCGAAAATTGGAGGTTCGCGACATCTCTAGTAGTGAGTGACAGGCGCCCCCCAGGTTAGGTTTTGAGTGACAGGGACCCCCAGGTTAGGTTGTGAGTGACAGGGACCCCCAGGTTAGGTTGTGAGTGACAGGCACACCCAGGTTAGGTTGTGAGTGACAGGGACCCCCAGTAAGGTAGTGAGTGATAGGAGCCCCCCAGGTTAGTTTGTGAGTGACAGGCACCCCCCCCCCGGTTAGGTAGTGAGTGACAGGCGCCCCCCAGATTAGGTTGTGACAGGAGCCCCCAGGTTAGGTTGTGATTGACAGGGACCCCCAGGTTAGGTTGTGAGTGACAGGGACCACCAGGTTAGGTTGTGAGTGACAGGCACTCCCCAGGTTAGGTTGTGAGTGACAGGGACCCCCAGTTAGGTAGTGGGTGACAGGCGCCCCCCAGGTTAGGTTGTGAGTGATAGGCGCCCCCCGGATAGGTACTCTGAATCTACTGAACATTGCTGCTGTGTAGGTGGACTCATTGGCCTCTATGGGGAGCAGATTTCCAAGCACTGACACACTGCATAAAAGTTGAGCAATGCTTAGGAGTGAGTGGGCGCCATTGTATGGGTGTATGGGTGGACGCATGATGCCGGCTTAGATTAGATAGTTTGCTGTCAAGGCTAGAGCATCTTATTGTTGGTACCTAGATGCTCCGCAAGTTTTTACTGGTCATTTTATGAAGCTGATTTTTGCATGTAATCAAGCTATGGATTTTTGTCATTTGTGTATTTGTATAATAAATTACTACTATCTGATTTATACGCTAGCCAAAATTTCTTATACAATTGCACTACTTGAAGGGTGATGTATAGCAGTATAATGCCTAATCAGGAGTAGCATGGTAGGCTCATTGTGCGTATCTGTGCAGCCACCATTTTTTGGAGATAGTGTTTTTCTTATTTTTGACCCCCAGTTAGGTAGTGGGTGACAGGCGCCCCCAGGTTAGGTTGTGAGTGATAGGCTCCCCCCGGATAGGTAGTGAGTGACAGGCGCCCCCCAGGTTAGGTAGTGAGTGACAGGCGCCCCCCAGGTTAGGTAGTCAGTGACAAATGCCCCCCAGGTTAGGTTGTGAGTGACAGGGACCCCCTGTTAGGTTGTGAGTGACAGGGACTCCCAGGTTATGAAGTGAGTGACAGGCGGCACCCCCCAGGTTAGGTTAGGCTGCCCCTCCCCTTCCCCTGGGCCCGCTCAGGGCCGTTTTGGGGGGCTGAAGGGGTGGCAACATGAGGGGAGAGCTTGGTGGCATGTCGGTGGGGAGGGGGGACGGGCCCCCCCTCCCTCACCTTGGGCTCTCCCTTCTGCGCTCCCCTCCAGCATTGAATACTGCTGGGTATGCAGGCGGCGGGGCAGCGGCAGACACATACCTTCCGTGCGCTCCACGGATGCTCCTCTCTCTAGTTTCTGACGCGACTTCCTGTATAAACATGAAGTCGTGTCAGACACTAGAGGGAGAACCGTCCGTGCTGGAGTGCATGGCAGGTATGCATCTGCTGCTGCCTACTGCCTGCATACCCAGCAGTATTTAATGCTGGAGGGGAGCGCAGAGGGGAGAGCCCGAGGGGAGGGGGGGCCGTCCCCCCGCCCCACCGACGTGCCACCAAGCTCTCCCCTCATGCTGCGACCCCTCCAGAACCTAGCGGGGCATCCTGCTGCGGGCTCCTTGTGACTTAGGGCTCGGGCGGGCCCCATAGCAATGCTATGGTTGCTATGGCAATTGCTACACCCCTGCTGCAGGGAATCAAATGAGAAAATCAACGTGTGTGTATGGGGACCTTTGCTGATCACAATATTAAGGTGATTAACCACTTAAATGGAACCTGTACTGAGTAAAATTATTTAAAATAAACACATGAGGTAACTTCAAATGAATATTACATAGTTACCTTGCCATCAGTTCCTCTCAGAAGCTCACCATTTTCTCCTTACAGTGATCCCTTACAGTTCTGACAACATTTTGTCAGAACTGAAATATATCAGTTGCTACAGTATAAGTTGAACAGAGGCACCAAAAGAATAAAAGCAATATTTAAAATGTTTAAAAATAGCTGAGGAGGCAGTGGTGGATCCGCCCCTTCCAAGCAGACACAGAGAAACTGTGTAATATAACAAGAATAGATTTATTGGTACACTCCAGGGTATAGATATATAGATATATATCTATATCTATATATATCTATATTACATCTGTTCTCTACCCTAAACACCCACTAATTACCCATCAATCACCCCCTGTCACTGCTACCTATCAGATTAGACCCCTATCTGCCCCTAGGGCACTCAATCACCTGCCCACACCCTCAGAACGCCCTCAGACTCCAGCCCTGATCACCTCGCCAGTGCATTGCTTGCATCTATTCCCCCCTCTAATTACACCTTGAGACACCCATCAATCACCTCCTGTCACCCCCTAGCACACATACCCATCAGATCAGGCCCTAATTTGCGGGCTCCTGATCACTCGGCCAAACCCTCAGATCCCCCTCAGACCCCCTTCCGATCACCTCCCCAGTGCATTGATTGCATCTATTTTTCCCTCTAACCACCCCCTGAGGCACCCATCAATCACCTCCTGTCACTAGCACTAGCACACCCCCTAGCACTCCTATCCATCAGATCAGGCCCAATACAACCTGTCATCTAAAAGGCCACCCTGCTTATGACTGGTTCCACAAAATTCGCCCCCTCATAGACCACCTGTCATCAAAATTTGCAGATGCTAATACCCCTGAACAGTGATTTTTGAGACATTTGGTTTCCAGACTACTCACGATTTTTGGGCCCGTAAAATGCCAGGGCGGTATAGGAACCCCACAAGTGACCCCACTTTAGAAAAAAAGAAACCCTAAGGTATTCCGTTAGGTGTATGACAAGTTCATAGAAGATTTTATTTTTTGTCAAAAGTTAGCGGAAATTGATTTTTATTGTTTTTTTTTCACAAAGTGTCATTTTTCACTAACTTGTGACAAAAAAATAAAATCTTCTATGAACTCGCCATACACCTAACGGAATACCTTGGGGTGTCTTCTTTCTAAAATGGGGTCACTTGTGGGGTTCCTATACTGCCCTGGCATTTTAGGGGCCCTAAACCGTGAGGAGTAATCTAGAAAACAAATGCCTCAAAATGACCTGTGAATAGGACGTTGGGCCCCTTAGCGCACCTAGGCTGCAAAAAAGTGTCACACATGTGGTACCGCCGTACTCAGGAAAAGTAGCATAATGTGTTTTGGGGTGTATTTTTACACATACACATAAAGGAGAAGTAGTATAATGTGTTTTGGGGTGTATTTTTACACATACCCATGCTGAGTGGGAGAAATATCTCTGTAAATGGACAATTGTGTGTAAAAAAAAATCAAACAATTGTCATTTACAGAGATATTTCTCCCACCCAGCATGGGTATGTGTAAAAATACACCCCAAAACACATTATACTACTTCTCCTGAGTACGGCAATATCACATGTGTGGCACTTTTTTGCAGCCTAACTGCGCTAAGGGGCCCAAAGTCCAATGAGCACCTTTAGGCTTTATAGGGGTGCTTACAATTTAGCACCCCCCAAAATGTCAGGACAGTAAACACACCCCACAAATGACCCCATTTTGGAAAGTAGACACTTCAAGGTATTCAGAGAGGGGCATGGTGAGTCCGTGGCAGATTTCATATTTTTTTTGTCGCAAGTTAGAAGAAATGGAAACTTTTTTTTTTTTGTCACAAAGTGTCATTTTCCGCTTACTTGTGACAAAAAATAATATCTTCTATGAACTCACTATGCCTCTCAGTGAATACTTTGGGATGTCTTCTTTCCAAAATGGGGTCATTTGGGGGGTATTTATACTATCCTGGAATTCTAGCCCCTCATGAAACATGTCAGGTGGTCAGAAAAGTCAGAGATGCTGGAAAATGGGAAAATTCACTTTTTGCACCATAGTTTGTAAACGCTATAACTTTTACCCAAACCAATAAATATAGGCTGAATGGGTTTTTTTTATCAAAAACATGTTTGTCCACATTTTTTGTGCTGCATGTATACAGAAATTTTACTTTATTTGAAAAATGTCAGCACAGAAAGTTAAAAAAATCATTTTTTTGACAAAATTCATGTATTTTTTTATGAATATAATAAAAAGTAAAAATCGCAGCAGCAATCAAATAGCATCAAAAGAAAGCTTTGTTAGTGACAAGAAAAGGAGCCAAAATTCATTTAGGTGGTAGGTTGTATGAGCGAGCAATAAACCGTGAAAGCTGCAGTGGTCTGAATGGAAAAAAAGTGCCTGGTCCTTAAGGGGGGTAAAGCCCACGGTCCTCAAGTGGATAAGGACCAGAGACCGCTGATACAATAACAACGGAATACCTACAAACCGCCGTTGTAACCCCCAAAAGAAGGTTACAAAATATTATTGCAGATTTGCCTTCTGGAAAATGGCCACAGGATGGCAGCACTGAGTATCTAGGCCTATAGAACCAAATAGGTGCATGGGAACTAGAGTAAGCGTCAGACAGGTCGCATAGACTGTTGCTAAGTGATACAATATGCAAATTAGGGTAATTTGCTGGAACTTTCCATGAACTCTGCGTGGCCAGTCAGAGAGTTACTGCGCAGGCTCGAGGGGCGGAGAGACCAGGATGTAGCCGGAGAGAACAGGCTGAGACAAGAGAGAGCACGCGAGAGAGGAGAGAGAAGGACTTATGCCAGGAGCTGGTGGTGCGAAGCGGGCAGGAGATGACACAGAGAGACCATAGCAGTCGCCCATACAGTGAGAGGGGACCCGGCGGCCATAGAGAGACCAGCGCATACCAGTAAGGACAGCGGCAGCAGGCTGGACGGTTACCGGAGGCCGGAGGAGGCGGACCTTGCCTAGACCCGAATTATACCAGAGGCCACAGACAGATGAGTACAGGCCTGCGGGCCAACCCTAGCCACCTAGTGTATTTCAAAGTGGTGTTACTAATGAGTAGAGACTGTTAGTGTGAGAAAGCTTTCCACACACAGCGACATTGAACTTAGAGAAGATACTGTTGTTGATGATAAGAAGTACATTGCATGTTCGTACCTAGCTGCTGCTGATAGACTGTCATAAGCCTCCCTAAAGTACCCGCATAGCTGATGCAGCCCCGCCAGCATTAAAAGGACTCCGAGCTCTAAATATAAACAAAATTGGTACTTACCTGGGGCTTTCTGCAGCCCACCGTAGGTCGAGAGGTCCCCCGGCGTGGTCCTGGCTCCTCTCCCGGTCCCTCCGCCACGTACCGAACCGCCGACACCAGGGCCTGGTGTCGGGCACCCACTTCCTGAACCGGGACGCTCTTCATCATTATGCCGGCCGCAGCGCGTCATCACGGCGGCCAGCGTGACAGTACTGCGCATGCGTGATTTAACCGCTCATGCGCAGTACTGTCACGCCAGCTGCCATGATGACGCGCAGCGGCCGGCGTAATGACGAAGAGCGTCCCGGTTCAGGAAGTGGGAGCGCGGCGCGGGTGTCCCCGGTGCGGTATGCGGCGGAGGGACCAGGAGAAGAGCCCGAAGGACACCGAGGGACCTCCCGACCTACAGTGGGCTGCAGAAAGCCCCAGGTGAGTTCAAATTTCATTTTTGAGGTCAGGGTCCCTTTAAGGTCTGGTTGATAAAGAGACATTGCCACTGCCAAGTCCATTTCGAGTCAGGAGTTGAGTTACAAGTTGCAAGTTCTTCAGTTGATGTGTTCTGCAGAGTTAACAGGAGTGTGATATTTAAAGTGAACCTGTCAGCGTTACAGTGGAAGAAGAGTCACATTGCATCTTATGATATTAAAGTGTGCTGCAGCCTGCATGAGCAACCAGGTGATATCTGAGCAAGACACAGAGTTAACAGATTTGGATTACAAGATTAGCATCAACTCTAATTCTGAGTTCATTCAACTTTAACAACAAAGTGCACTTAAACAGAGTTCTATTATAGTGGGAAGGTGTTGATGGTATAGAGGGGTGCATCGGTCACTTTATATTTTATTTTATTTATCTTTATTTTACTTTAACCCTTTTTGATTATTTGCATTATCTTTCATTTTGTTTGTTGTTTTGGGGAGCCCAATCTAGAGGGGAGGTATTCTGAGAAGAGTGTATTGAGTGCTACAAATACAACCTAAGGAGTATATAAGATCTTGGAGCAAGGTAAATGTCCTGATTGGACCAACCAATGAACTGTGAACTACTACGTACCCTATTGAGAATTGTCACAAGTTTCCCCCAAGGTTCTGCTGAGTAATATAACTTTAACTTAGTTGCGAGAGACTGAGAACTGATCCGATACTGGACTGAATTGCTCAGTAGACCAGTCCTATCCCCAGCCCATGCCCAACATCAGTACTGTGAATTGTATATGCTGTAAAGTGGTTGATTGTTGTACTAGAAGACCTATTGTAGCTCACTATAATTTCTGTGTAACTAACCGTTTCCTTCCGCAGCTTTCACCGGTGCACCGGCAGTGAAGACCAGAAGATTGTATTATTTGACCTTTGATGTGCAAGGAAAGTGTATGTTGATAATTGATTGATTCCTTTCTACAGTAACCACTGTTAGGTCACTAATAAATCTTTGATCATTTCATCTGAGTCAGTGTCTGGTGGATTCCACTTAGCTGAGTGCCTGGTGCTAGGGGATAAAGCAGGTTACATAAATGTTGGCGTAGTCGGCAGGATGGAGGAAGAGCTACAGCAGGAAGGTCAAGACATGTCTCCAGGAACCAGCACACAAGCCGCAGGGGAAAGACCCGAAGCAATGTCAGCCGTTTTCAGCATGATACCTGTGGGCCTGTTGGCGACATATTTGCCCATGTTTAATGGTACCAACATGTTACTACGAGACTGGGTGGAGAGAATCCGAAGTGCAGTGAAAGCCTACAAGATACCCCTTGAAGTACAAAGAGAGATTGCTATCCTGGCCTTAGAGGGAGATGCCAGAAAGACCGTGGTGACTTCTGACATGCCTGAGCCAGCCTCCTTGGATCATTGGAGTGTTGTCCCACGCCGGCGCTCTGACGTCATCGGACGTCCTCCGGGCTCTACTGCGCAGGCGCAGAACTACTGCGCATGCGCAGTAGAGCCCGGAGGACGTCCGATGACGTCAGAGCGCCGGCGTGGGACGCAGGAGTTCCGGGCCTTGGAGCGCAGAAGAGCCCGACCTGGCAGCCGGCCTGGCCAGGTCGGGTCGGCCACCGGAGACCACCGGGAGCCTGCGGAGCGGCGGCGAGGGCCCCTCCTGCCTGCCACGGGCTGGAGGAAGCCCCAGGTAAGTGGAAATTGATTTTTATTTTTTACCCACCCTCCCTGAACCTTCCCTTTAAGAGTCCCTGAGGTAAAAGAAAAAGAAAAAGTTGCAGAACCATTTCAAAGTGCTGTTGAAGCTCTGACCGAAGCAGTTACAGTATTGGCAGAAGAAGTCCGGAAGTTGAGAGTGGAGAGACAAGACGTGGAGCAGAGAAGAGCTCCTGCTGGACGTGGTGTCGGGAAAGAACCTCCTTTTACTTGTTGGAAGTGTGAGATGCTGGTCACATAGCGCAAAATTGTGGGGCCCCCGCACAGTCCTGAAGGAGGCCGTATTTAAACTGAAGAATCCTGTGGTGGAGGGTCAAACTACAGGATGGGAAGTCAAGACCCCTAAAGACACCCAGATGAGATGGCTAACAGGGCAAGGTTACAAGAAGTTTCCAAGCACTTGAAACTCGATCCTTTATGAGGCGAACGAAAAGCCCTGATCCCTAGAGAGAGAGGAAGAGTGAGTTGGTTCAATTGCCGAAGAGGATATGGATTCATATCCAGAGATGGTTTAGAGAGAGACGTGTTTGTGCACTGGACAGCTATCAAGCAGAGACACTGTCGAGAAAAGTTTCACCGTTTGGAGAATACAGATATGGTTGAGTTTGACATTGTGGAAGGAAGGAAAGGCCCAGGGGCCACCAACGTGATGAGACTTGGTTACCCCCCTGAAAAAGCCATGAAAATATCCTGACTTCTGCCCGAGTTAAAGGAGACTGTGTTCGAGATTCTTTGTGTGGTCAAAAATCCAAAAAGACAGAAAGTCCAGTGAGATCTGAATAACTACTGGGAGCTGTGAACGACTTTCAAGCTATCCAACCTCCTCCTACCAGTGACAAGAACTTGACAGAACTTGAAGATGTGCCAGAAGAGCGACTTACCTGGACACGAGAGCAGTGGGTGGAACAGAGCAAGAGAGACTGGACAGATTACTGGTTTCCACCACCCAAGCCACAGAGAGTCAGGCGAAGCAGAGTTAGGCCTGAGCTTGTTGAAGATTTGCCACTGGCGGGGAACCGCCGGAACCAGGCAGAGAATCGACAGGAGACCAAGTGTGATGGAAGCTATCCCGAGAGTGAAGCTGTACAGAAGACAGAAGAGTCTGAAGTGATTCCCCGAAGTGGGCATTCCAAGCGGTACCGCCGCACCAAGAAAGGACAATGTTGGGCCGAGACCCTTCAAGTGATTAATGCACAATTAACCGAGTCCTACTTGAGAGGAATGAAGCGTGAACTACTGGCTACAGGGGAGTTCACAGGCACTCACCTGATGAGTATCAGTCCTCCGAAGTTGGTCCGCCAATTTGAGGAAATCAATCCAGGGAGATCTCATAATAGGTATCTGATTGCTATGTAAAATGTGAAGTTTGAAAATGTATGGTACTGAGAGATTGTCAGGGATGACAATTATTAAAGCCCGGAAGTTGTAAACCCCAAAAGAAGGTTGTCAGGAACCGGCCCGCGGCACGCCTGCGTATACGGTTCCCGACTGCGGGTTTGACCAGATTAAGCGGGGAACAGCCTTATTTAAGCTACAAACAAGGCTGGAACCCCTCAAAACACCTCTCACTGCCACCACTAGCGTTGCTAGACACTTCCACTCTGCTGTCGAGTCCTCAGCGCGCACTCCGCGTTTTCGTATTTGGGTCAGCTTTGCGCTTAGGCCAAATACGGGAACGCCACGCACCCACACACACACACAGTTGCAATCTTACACTGTCGTGAAGCAAAGACCCACTAACAGTCGTTCCGAACGATACTGTTAGCTACTCGCACTGGCGTTGTTCGTACGTTGGGTCAGCTGCGCGCTTAGGCCAACGTATGACAAACGCCCCCACACACAATGCAATTACAATTTCCTACGGTAGTGTTGCTCAAGCGTACAATTAGGCATGAACTTATACACGGTTACACTTCAGTCTCTTCTAGGCTATGAGGGTTAGTTTAGTACGGCAGAAGTCAAACTTATTAAATAATAATTTAATATTCTAGAAAAACATAGAACAGTGCAAAACTGAAGATATACAAAGAGATTACAAAAAAAAACAAGTAAAAATAGTTACAAGATAAAATGTACAAAGATAACACACAAAGCGATTTTGCTTACCAAAATAAAGGGATCCCGATAGAAGAATCGTGGACTTTGGTGTGGACGGACACAGTCTGGCTAGACCAGGAGTTCACTAGCTTGGGCCAGGAGACCGGCTGCCACTACCGTCAGAAGAGAACTGCTTTGAGGTAGCTGTCCCCTGGTTTTTATAATGAAATATTCGCCTCGAGGCTGTAAGCCTGTGTGGATGGGGGGGAAGCTGGATTTAATTACATCCTCAGTCATAATTGGATTTCCAGAGATCCAACATCCACTATAGTCCACACACCCAACAAAAGACTTCCTTAGCCCAATTTCCCCAGGTTACAATGTCTTTACATCAAGAGATTGTTAAATGAGGCTTTTCAACTCCACCAATAATTCAATTTCCACAGGTAGAAAATGGTATCAAAAGGACTTCACCTCTTCAATAATTTCCAGTAGGCTGTCAAATACATTTCAAACATTCAGGTGTCAGCTTCCCCCTGCCCCCAAGACTCTAGCAGGCTTGCCTTGTCCCAATGGCTGACACCAGACTCAAAAGCCATGCTGACCAGCCTATTCTTCCTCAATTGGCAGGTAATTAGCAGTAGACACAGTTTCCCCTGCTGGACAATGGGGCAGAGGTAATGGACATCTACATACAGAATTACATTAGACAGACTTCAGTTTACTCTGGCCAGGTGACCAATTACTCCCAAGCCCAATACACATCTGAGGCATTATTCAGACAACATGGTCTGACCACCTGTATGGGCTTCACAGCAACTGTCTAATTAAGGGTTTCCTCATTAGAAGCAGACAATGATAGGTAATTTACACTTTATACGGAATTCCAGGAAGACTGGCTAACAGACAATCCCATATGTTACAGTCAAAAAATGAAGGAAATATGTTCCTGTTATCCTTAATATCATCAGCACCTCAATATATCTCCACACCTCCGCCGTTAACTTGGTGCAAGGCAGATGATCTTCCCAGATCATCCTGCCAGCACCTACACTGTTGGTTCTGCTTGACGGGACAGCCCATCAGCATTCCCATGATTGCTCCCCTTCCCGATAGCGCTGGCAGGTGAGTCCAACGAATCATCCTGCCAAAGCCTACATTGACGGCCTGGCCGGGTGGGGTAACCCTTTAGCATCCTCAGGAGGGTTCCCCACCTGTCAGTTAGCTCCAAGCTACACGACTGGAAAGCTAGGTCAGGTTGCTGCAATGTGTCGTTGCCCTTAGCAACCTGACGTAACCAACCAGGGGAATGTGGGTCAGTGACGACCGTGAATTCGTGACCATAAAGACAGTGCTGCAGCTGGGGGAGGGTTCCAACCGTCGCTACACGCACTTTCTCTATAGTGGCAGGAGCTATCTCTCGGTCCCTTTGGGGAACGATTCCCTGCCGGGCTGCCTCCTCCACTTCGGACAGCTCCGAGGGAATAACTTCCCAGAACCCTCTCAGCCCGCCCCTCCCAGCTGGTGACCTGCTGGCTAGCCCCCTGAGCTCTTCCAGGGTGCTGTCAAATCGAACAGCCCCAGAGAGCTCAGTGCTGCCTGTCACACATTCCAGGAAGGCTGCAGACGGAGAGGCTCCTGGGCCCTCAGGGCCAGGTTCCGAAATGGATGTGGCTGACCCAGCAACATTTGCCACTTCGGTGGACAGTCCCTCTGCTGTAGACCCGCTAGCACTGCGGGTTACCACTGCAGCTGAGGGAGTGCCCACATTATACACATCATGAATCACATCACATTTGGTCTTAAAAACATCTGAAGGGGAAAGATCTGGCCTGGTGCCGTCTGCCCCTTCAGTGGGCAATCCATCTGCTGCAGCCCAGCGAGCCCGGCTGGTTACTCCTGCAGCCGACGGAGTGTCCACCTGACACACAGCATTATGTAGCACAACACATATGACATCAGCATTATCCATCTTACACATATTGACATTTAGAACATTACATTCCACATCAACATTATCTGCTGCATTATACCCAGTGCTACCCAGCACTTCACAAGTAGCATCACTAGTTCTTGCATCGATCGCCTCGATAGTCCATGCGTCATAAAGGACATCATCAGTTTCTGCATTCTCCGGATCAACATGTCCCACTCCAGGCCTAGGCACTGGAGAATCACTAGGGCTGGCTCCTAGCAAACAGTCCATAGCCCCTGGGGCCTCACTAGCACTCCCTACTTGCACAGCATTATCAAACAGTACCTTGCACGAGTCCTGAACTCCTGCTGGGGATGCAGGCCCCACAGGGTTTGGATTAGGCTCATACCGGGCCACTAACCGTCCCAGGTCAGTACCCAGCAAAACGTTGGTAGGGATTTTGTCTGTTACCCCAACTTCTCTCAATCCGCTGCCGGCCCCCCAATTCAGGTGGACCAAGGCGGTGGGTATGGCTGGGGTGACACCCCCAATTCCTCGGACAGCAATCATTTTCCCAGGTATGTACTGCTCCGGGTTCACAAGCTGGGGATGTATGAGAGTCACTTCTGCTCCAGTGTCTCTCAGCCCAGTGGCAACTGTACCCCCAACCGTGACAAGCTGCAGATTCTCTGCATAGCCAGTGGCATTCCTGGTAGCACACAAAGCCGTTGGGACTTCACTGGCGTTTGAGGCCTCACTGGATTTTGGGGCCTCCCTCTTCCTCTCTGGGCAAGTCGTGCTGATATGACCCACCCTGTCACATACAAAGCATTTCCGAGTGTCAGGTTGCTTGAATCCAGGAGACAGCGGTGCTTGCCTCCTCTGGGTGCTGGGTGAAACAGGTTTAGCAATCTGTTCTCCTCTCCAGCTGGGCGTAGTAGTCCTCCGGGACTCAGGTGCTCTATGGGCGGTGTAGGCATCGGCCATTTCCGCAGCCTCATCCACTGTCTTTGGTTCTCGATCCAGCACAAACAGCCGGACCTCAACAGGACAGGTGTGTAGGAACTGGTCTTTTATCATCAGCTCCTGCAGGGCATCCAAGGTTTTAACTGACAGTCCTTTTAGCCACTGCTGGAAGGCAGTGCGCAGGTTGCAAGCATGATCCAGGTAGCTGTCATTAGGACCTCGCTGCACTGTCCTGAAACGTTTGCGATACACCTCTGGCGTGAGGTGGTATCGCGCAATGATGGCTTTCTTAATTGCCTCAAAGTCTGTTTCTTCCTCCTGGGGGAGACTCACAAACGCCTCCAGGGCCTTGCCTCTCAGCCCTGGTGTGAGGTATCTTGCCCACTGCTCACGGGGCACCCCATACTGCCGACAAGTCCTTTCAAACCCCTGTAGGAAAGTGTCTATGTCAGAGTCCTTGTCCATAGCGGGGAACTTATCCAGGGGGATTCTGTGGACTCGCTCACCTTCGCGTTCTGCGGGTCCAGCAGACCGGTTCTGCTGCTGAAGTTTAGCCAGCTCCAGCTGGTGTTGCCGTTCAGCACTTTCCCTCTCGGCCTGGTGTCGCTGTGCAGCTTGTTCCCTCTCGGCCTGGAGTCGCTGTGCCGCTTGTTCCCTCTCGGCCTGGAGTCGCTGTGCCGCTTGTTCCTTCTCTGCCTGTCGGTGCAGTAGGATCAGCTTTAGGCGCAGTTCAGGATCAGCCGAGTTCAGTAGCTGTAGATCAGCTTCCAGAGATGTCATCTCCGTGTTCGGTGGATCATCCAGGACATCGTCTCCACTCGCATCCTGTAGCGGGAGCGATTCCTCCTCTGGCATGTCGTGAGCTGCATCCGCTGACGTTGAAGCACGGGCTTGCTCTGCCTCATCATGCTCCTCGAGGGCACGAACCAACTGCTCCTTAGTCTGGCCGCTCACCGTCTCGATGCCTTTGTGCTCACACAGGTGGAGTAGCATCTCTTTATTTTGCCTTGCATAGCTGGATGCTTTCTGAGCCATCGTGTTGCAAAAAATAAAAAGAAAAAAAAAAAGGGGGGGGGGAGGGAAAGCAAACACCAAGTGTGTATCTTTGAACAAAAAAAAAACGTATATAGATTCTGCACTGAGTAGACTTCTGTAGGCTAGTTGCTTCTAGCAAGCTTCCAGCCTTTAGTACTCAGAATAGCGAGCTAAACTGCGTACTAATGTACTAAACGATGCCACCACTGCCAGCCAATTATGTCAGGAACCGGCCCGCGGCACGCCTGCGTATACGGTTCCCGACTGCGGGTTTGACCAGATTAAGCGGGGAACAGCCTTATTTAAGCTACAAACAAGGCTGGAACCCCTCAAAACACCTCTCACTGCCACCACTAGCGTTGCTAGACACTTCCACTCTGCTGTCGAGTCCTCAGCGCGCACTCCGCGTTTTCGTATTTGGGTCAGCTTTGCGCTTAGGCCAAATACGGGAACGCCACGCACCCACACACACACACAGTTGCAATCTTACACTGTCGTGAAGCAAAGACCCACTAACAGTCGTTCCGAACGATACTGTTAGCTACTCGCACTGGCGTTGTTCGTACGTTGGGTCAGCTGCGCGCTTAGGCCAACGTATGACAAACGCCCCCACACACAATGCAATTACAATTTCCTACGGTAGTGTTGCTCAAGCGTACAATTAGGCATGAACTTATACACGGTTACACTTCAGTCTCTTCTAGGCTATGAGGGTTAGTTTAGTACGGCAGAAGTCAAACTTATTAAATAATAATTTAATATTCTAGAAAAACATAGAACAGTGCAAAACTGAAGATATACAAAGAGATTACAAAAAAAAACAAGTAAAAATAGTTACAAGATAAAATGTACAAAGATAACACACAAAGCGATTTTGCTTACCAAAATAAAGGGATCCCGATAGAAGAATCGTGGACTTTGGTGTGGACGGACACAGTCTGGCTAGACCAGGAGTTCACTAGCTTGGGCCAGGAGACCGGCTGCCACTACCGTCAGAAGAGAACTGCTTTGAGGTAGCTGTCCCCTGGTTTTTATAATGAAATATTCGCCTCGAGGCTGTAAGCCTGTGTGGACGGGGGGGAAGCTGGATTTAATTACATCCTCAGTCATAATTGGATTTCCAGAGATCCAACATCCACTATAGTCCACACACCCAACAAAAGACTTCCTTAGCCCAATTTCCCCAGGTTACAATGTCTTTACATCAAGAGATTGTTAAATGAGGCTTTTCAACTCCACCAATAATTCAATTTCCACAGGTAGAAAATGGTATCAAAAGGACTTCACCTCTTCAATAATTTCCAGTAGGCTGTCAAATACATTTCAAACATTCAGGTGTCAGCTTCCCCCTGCCCCCAAGACTCTAGCAGGCTTGCCTTGTCCCAATGGCTGACACCAGACTCAAAAGCCATGCTGACCAGCCTATTCTTCCTCAATTGGCAGGTAATTAGCAGTAGACACAGTTTCCCCTGCTGGACAATGGGGCAGAGGTAATGGACATCTACATACAGAATTACATTAGACAGACTTCAGTTTACTCTGGCCAGGTGACCAATTACTCCCAAGCCCAATACACATCTGAGGCATTATTCAGACAACATGGTCTGACCACCTGTATGGGCTTCACAGCAACTGTCTAATTAAGGGTTTCCTCATTAGAAGCAGACAATGATAGGTAATTTACACTTTATACGGAATTCCAGGAAGACTGGCTAACAGACAATCCCATATGTTACAGTCAAAAAATGAAGGAAATATGTTCCTGTTATCCTTAATATCATCAGCACCTCAATATATCTCCACAAAGGTTACAAAATATTATTGCAGATTTGCCTTCTGAAAAAAGGCTACAGGGTGGCAGCACTGATTATCTAGGCCTATGGAACCAAATAGGCTCATGGGAGAGAGAGTAAGTGTCAGACAGGTCGCATAGACTGTTGCTAAGTGATCCAATATGCATATTAGTGGAATTTGCTGGAACTTTCCAGAAACCCCGCGTGGCCAGTCAGAGAGCTACTGCGTAGACTCAAGGGGCGGAGAGATCAGGATGTAGCCGGAGAGAACAGGCTGAGACGAGAGAGCGCGTGAGAGAGGAGAGAGAGAAGGATTTATGCCAGGAGCTGGTGGCGCGGAGCGGGCAGGAGGTGACACAGAGAGGCCGTGGCAGTCGCCCATACTGTAAGAGGGGATCCGGCGGCCATAGAGAGACCAGCGCATACCAGTAAGGACAGCGGCAGCAGGCTGGACGGTTACCAGAGGCTGGAGGAGGTGAACCTTGCCTAGACCCGAGTTATACCAGAGGCCACAGACAGATGAGTACAGGCCTGCGGACCAACCCTAAGCCACCTAGTGTATTTCAAAGTGGTGTTACTAGAGACTGTTAATGTGAGAACGTTTTCCACACACAGCGACATTGAACTTAGAGAAGATACTGTTGATGATAAGAAATACATTGCATGTTCGGGCCGAGCTGCTGCTGATAGACTGTCATAAGCCTCCCTAAAGTACCCACATAGCTGATGCAGCCCCCGCCAGCATTAAGGTCTGGTTGATAAAGAGACATTGCCCCTGTCAAGTCTGTTTCGAGTCAGGAGTTGAGTTACAAGTTCTTCAATTGATGTGTTCTGCAGAGTTAACAGGAGTGTGATATTTAAAGTGAACCTGTCAGCATTACAGTGGAAGAGTGGAGGATTAGTCCAATTGCATCTTATGATAATAAAGTGTGCTGCAGGAGCAACCAGGTGATACCTGAGCAAAACACAGAGTTAACAGATTTGGATTACAAGATTGGCATCAAATCTAATTCAGAGTTCATTCAGCTTTAACAACAAAGTGCACTTAACCACTTGCCGACTGCCCACAGCCGATGGCGGCAAAGTGGAGTCCGCAATGACCGCAATATGCCCATCGGCGGTGGCTCGTTGCGGACTAGCTGGCCAGGGATCGCGCACACCATGCGCGAGTATACGCCAGCAATAGTCAACCCACTGGCCAATTAGCAGTGCCGGCGGGTTGTTAACCCCCGGATCTGCCGCTACATAAGCATATAATACGCTTTGTAATGTATACAAAGCGTATTATACAGGCTGCCTCCTGCCCTGGTGGTCCCAGTGATCGAGGAACCACAAGGGCAGGTTGAAGCCCCCCTAGTAAGCACAACACCACACTGATCCTGCCCCCCTGCCCTCTGATCGCCCACAGCACCCATCAGGCCCCCCATGCCTACCCCCCAGACCCCTGTTTGCACCCAATCACCCCCCTAATCACCCATCAATCACTCCCTGTCACTATCTGCCAACGCTATTTTTTAGATTAGGTCCTAAACTACCCCCCGGGGGCTCCTGATCAACCCCCCCCACCCTCAGATCCTCCCCAGACACCCCCCCCCCCCGTGTACTGTATACATCTATTCTCCTCTGAAATCACCCACTGATCACCTGTCAATCACCCATCAATCACTCCCTGTCACCACCTGTCACTGCCACCCATCAGATCAGATCCTAACCTGCCCCTTGCGGGCACCCAATTACCCTCCCACACCCTCAGATCGCTTGCAGATATGCCCTCAGATCACCTCCCAAGTGCATTGTTTACATCTCTTCTCCCCTCTAATCACCCACTTATCACCCATCAATCACCCCCTGTCACCACTACCCATCAAATCAGATCCTAATCTGCCCCTTGGGCACCCAGTCACCCACCCACACCCTCAAATAGCCCCCAAACACCCTCTGATCAACTCGCCAGTGCATTGCTTGCATATATTCTCCCCTGTAATCACCTACTGATCACCTATCAATCACCCCGTCACCACCAGTCACTGCTACCCATCAGATCAGACCCTCATCTGCCCCTTGCCGGCACCCAATCACCCGCCCACACCCTCAGAACGCCCTCAGACCCCAGCCCTGATCACCTCGCTAATTCATTGCTTGCATCTATACTTCCCTCTAATCACACCCTGATCACCTATCAATCACCCCGTCACCCCCTGTCACCACCTGTCACTTCTACCCATCAGAACAGACCTAAACCGCCACCTGCGGCACCCAAACACCCGCCCACACCCTCAGATCACCTCCAGACCCTGCCTGAACACCTCTCCAGTGCATTATTTACATCTGTTCTCCCCGCTAATCACCCACTGATCATCCATCAATCACCCATCAATCACCACTGTCACTGCTACCCATCATACCCATCAGATCAGACCCTCATCTGCCCCTTTGCGGGCACCCAATTACCTGCCCACACTTTCAGATCGCCCTCAGACCCCCCCCCCATCACCTCCCCAGTGCATCGCTTGCATTCATTTCCCCCCTAATCAGACCTTGAGACACTCTTCAATCACCACCTGTCACCACCTGTCACCCCCTAGCACACCTACCCATCAGATCAGGCCCTAATTTATCCCGTGTGGGCTCCTGATCACTTGGCCAAAACCTCAGATCCCCCTCAGACCCCCTTCCGATCACCTCCCCAGTGCATTGATTGCATCTATTCTCCCATCTAATCACCCCCTGAAACACCCATCAATCACCTCCTGTCACCCCCTAGCACTCCTATCCATCAGATCAGGCCCTAATCTGCCCCCTGCGGGCTTCTGATCACCCGGCCAAACCCTCACCCACCCCACCGCAGTGACAGAATTTTTTTTCCTGCTCACTGCTGGTCTCTATGACTTAATTGTGGCTGAGACCAACCATTATGCCACACAATACGCAACCGCCAATCCAAGAAGCTACCATGCCCAGCCTTTTTGGTGGAAACCACTCCAAGCTTCGGAACGTAACATTTTTTGGGGCCTTCTCCTTAACATGGGTCTAGTCAAAAAGAATGTATTGCAGTCTTATTGGTCTAAGCACCCAATACATCACATGCCCATGTTCTCTGCTGCCATGTCCAGGTCACGATTTGAGAACATCCTGCGCTTCCTGCACTTCAGTGCCAATACAACCTGTCATCTAAGAGGCCACCCTGCTTATGACCGGTTCCACAAAATTCAGCCCCTCATAGACCACCAGTCATCAAAATTTGCAGATGCTTATACCCCTGAACAGTCATTTTGAGGCATTTGGTTTCTAGACTACTCCTCACGCTTTAAGGCCCCTAAAATGCCAAGGAAGTATAGGAACCCCATAAGTGACCCCATTTTAGAAAGAAGACACCCCAAGGTATTTCGTTAGGAGTATGGTGAGTTCATAGAAGATTTTATTTTTTGTCACAAGTTAGCGGAAATTGATTTTTATTGTTTTTTTCACAAAGTGTCATTTTCCACTAACTTGTGACAAAAAATAAAATCTTCTGTGAACTCACCATACACCTAACGGAATACCTTGGGGTGTCTTCTTTCTAAAATGGGGTCACTTGTGGGGTTCCTATACTGCCCTGGCATTTTAGGGGCCCTAAACCGTGAGGAGTAGTCTAGAAACCAAATGCCTCAAAATGCCCTGTGAAATCCTAAAGGTACTCATAGGACGTTGGGCCCCTTAGCGCACCTAGGCTGCAAAAAAGTGTCACACGTGTTATTGCCGTACTCAGGAGAAGTAGTATAATGTGTTTTGGGGTGTATTTTTACACATACCCATGCTGGGTGGGAGAAATATATCTGTAAATGAACAATTGTGTGTAAAAAAAATTGCCATTTACAGAGGTATTTCTCCCACCCAGCATGGGTATGTGTAAAAATACACCCCAAAACACATTATACTACTTCTCCTGAGTACGGTGATACCACATGTAGGACACTTTTTTGCAGCCTAGGTGCGCTAAGGGGCCCAATGTCCTAGGAGTACCTTTAGGATTTCACAGGGCATTTTGAGGCATTTGGTTTCTAGACTACTCCTCACGCTTTAGGGCCCCTAAAATGCCAGGGCAGTATAGGAACTCCACAAGTGACCCCATTTTAGAAAGAAGACACCCCAAGGTATTCCATTAGTAGTATGGTGAGTTCATAGAATATTTTATTTTTTGTCACAAGTTAGCGGAAATTGATTTTTATTGTTTTTTTCCACTAACTTGTGACAAAAAATAAAATCTTCTATGAACTCTAACGGAATACCTTGGGTGTCTTCTTTCTAAAATGGGGTCACTTGTGGGGTTCCTATACTGCCCTGGCATTTTAGGGGCCCTAAAACATGAGGAGTAGTCTAGAAACCAAATGCCTCAAAATGACCTGTGAATTGGACATTGGGCCCCTTAGCGCACCTAGGGCTTGATTCACAAAGCGGTGCAAAGTGTTTGCACGCCAGTGAAAAGCCCCTTATCACGCCTAAACTCACTTTAGGCGTGATAAGAAGAAACCCTATGGGACTTTGCGCGCGCTCTCACGCGCGTACGCGCGTACGCGCGGTAACTTCGCGCGAAGAGCAGGAAAAAGCGGTGATAACTCAGTGGTGAAAAGGTCATCACGCCTAAAGTCTTTTAGGCGTGATAACTGGGTTATCACCGCTTTGTGAATCAAGCCCCTAGGCTGCAAAAAAGTGTCACACGTGGTATCGCCGTACTCAGGAGAAGTAGTATAATGTGTTTTGGGGTGTATTTTTACACATACCCATGCTGGGTGGTAGAAATATCTCTGTAAATGGACAATTGTGTGTGAAAAAATCACCAAAACACATTATACTATTTCTCTAGAGTACGACGATACCACATGTGTGACCCCTTTTTGCAGCCTAGGTGCGCTAAGGGGCCCAAAGTCCTATGAACACCTTTAGGCTTTACAGGGGTGCTTACAATTTAGCACCCCCAAAATGCCAGGACAGTAAACATGCCCCACAAATGACCCCATTTTGGAAAGTAGACACTCCAAAGTATTCAGAGAGGGGCATGGTGAGTCCGTGGCAGATTTCATTTTTTTTTGTCACAAATTAGCAGAAATGGAATTTTTTTTTTTGTCACAAAGTGTCATTTTCCGCTAACTTGTGACAAAAAATAAAATCTTCTATGAACTCACCATGCCTCTTAATGAATACTTTGGGATGTCTTCTTTCCAAAATGGGGTCATTTGGGGGGTATTTATACTATCCTGGAATTTTAGCACCTCATGAAACATGACAGGTGCTCAGAAAAGTCAGAGATGCTTCAAAATGGGAAAATTCATTTTTGGCACCATAGTTTGTAAATGCTATAACTTTTACCCAAACCAATAAATATACACTTAATGTTTTTTTTTTTAATCAAAGACATGTAGCACAATACATTTGGACAAAAATGTATATAGAAATTTTACTTTATTTGAAAAATGTCAGCACAGAAAGTTAAAAAAATAATTTTTTTGACAAAATTCATGTATTTTTTGATGAATATAATAAAAACTAAAAATCGCAGCAGTAATCAAATAGCACCAAAAGAAAGCTGTAGTAGTGACAAGAAAAGGAGGTAAAATTAATTTAGATAGTAAGTTGTATGACCGAGCAAAAAACCATTAAAGCCGCAGTGGTCTGAATGGAAAAAAAGGCTCTGGTGAAAATACTGCGTTCCTCAAGTGGTTAAACAGAGTCCTATTATAGTGGGAAGGTATTAATAGTATAGAGGGGTGCATCGGTCACTTTATATTTTATTCTATTTATCTTTATTTTACTTTAACCCTTTTTTATTATTTGCTTTATCTTTCATTTTGTTTGTTGTTTTGGGGAGCCCAATCTAGAGGTATTCTGAGAAGAGTGTATTTAGCGCTACAAATACAACCTAAAAAGTATATAAGATCTTGGAGCAAGGTGAATGTTCTGATTGGACCAACCAACGAACTGTGAACTACTCCGTACCCTATTGAGAATTGTCACAAGTTTCCCCCAAGCAAGCTGAGCAATAGAACAATAGAAAACTGATCCGATACTGGACTGAATTGCTCGGTACTGTGAATTGTATATGCTGTAAAGTGGTTGATTGTTGTACGAGAAGACCTATTGTAGCTCACTATAATTTCTGTGTAACTAACCGTTTCCTTCCGCAGCTTTTACCGGTGCACCGGCAGTGAAGACCAGAAGATTCTATTATTTGACTTTTGATGTGCAAGGAAAGTGTATGTTGATAATTGATTGCTTCCTTTCCACAGTGACCACTGTTAGGTCACGAATAAATCTTTGATCATTTCATCTGAGTCAATGTCTGGTGGATTCCACTTAGCTGAGTGCCTGGTGCTAGGGGATAAAACGGGTTACACCATCACTGCCGCATGCCGGGATCCTCAGGACACCCACTCTGCCGTCTCTATGACGGCAAAGTCAAGTGAGCCAGTCAGGATCCGCTTTCATTGGCTCCTGACCGTGTCTATCAATGTAAGCCTTTGTTAGTTGCTTACATTGATAGACATGGCCAGGAGCCAATGAAATCGGCCCCTGACCGGCTCACAGGGCTCTGCAGTCATACAGACTGAAATGGCAAGTGAGCTGCGACAGGAGACAGCGCCGAGAGCGACGAAAACAGCGGATGCGCGCTGCGGCAGGGGAATTAAAATATACGCCCTGGCAGCCAGATCAATATCAAAACAGAGCATAGATTTCAATTAGCATGGTCTGTAAGTAGTTAAAGGTCCACTATCATGAAAAAAGTAGGCGTTAAAATCTGACAGAACCAGTCCATCTCTTCATGGGGATTCTCTGGGATTTCTTTGTTTTAAACAGCATTTCCTGAACAGCAGTTGCAAAGTCTAACTGACAAAACAGTGTGCAAGTGAGTAGGGAGGCTGGCAGGTATCTTACTATTTTGGCAGTTAAACTGCTGTTCAGGAAATGCTGATGAAAACTAAGAAAACACTGAGAATCCGGCATAAGGAGATGGACTGGCTCAAAACCTGTCTGTTCGGTCAGATTTTCACTGCCTACTTTTTTCACTATAGAGGTCCTTTAAATTACTGTGAATGGTGACTATTGACTCTTTAAAGTGCTGCAGAAGATGTCCGTGCTATATAAATACATAATAATAATATGGTAGGACATTAGACTATGACTATGGTAAAATTAGATGCAGGCCACTCACCCACCTTCTGCGTAACATCACTCACATGCCACTCTGTTATCCCTCTGCCCCCCTACATGACAACAGAACGCCTTGTCAGTTGACACAAGCTGACACAAGTCATACAGTTATTTATTTATTTATTGTATTTATAAAGCGCCAACATATTACGCAGCGCTGCAATGTCGCCCAAGGGGATTGGGTTTTGACCACCGACAGGCGACATCAGTCACAGGTGTATACGCACCTTATCAACAACCCATAAGTACCAAGAGTAGTGCAAACTAATCAGGCTGGATCAATTAGATAAAAACAAGTGTAATAATACATTTGTAGTAAACTTTAAAAAGTGCACTTATGCATATAAAGTAGCTGAAGGGAGAAAGAATGTGCTGGTGCTCAAAGATAGATACAATTAGGTTGATTCATGAAATGTTAACGCGCTAAGCCGCATGGGTTAAACCAGTGAACGCACACTACTATCAGTGTAGCATGCGCGCTTAAACTACAAATGCTCCTTTGAAGTACAGTGCGATGGTATGTAGCACAACCGTGATACTTTACCAGTGCGGCCGCTACTACGTCTAATGTAGTAGCAGCTGCGCTAGTAAAGTATCATGGTCGTGCTACATACTATCGCACTGTACTTCAAAGTAGCATGCATAGCTTAAGCACGCACGCTACGCTGATAGTAGTGTGCGCTCACTGGTTTAACCCGTGCTGCGTAGCGTGTTAACATTTCATGAATCAACCGTAATATACTTTAAAAAAAAACAACAGGGTGAACCACTGTTCTCAGAAGACTAAAAGTGCAATAACAAAAGGAACAACCTAGGAAATAAACCCACATGTGAAGAATGAATAGCTGTGCTAGGGCATGGTAAGATAAAAGAATGACAGGGCTGCATGGAGAGAAGAGATGAAAGCCAGGATACAGGAGGACAGAAGGTAGCACCAGGCAGCCCTGTTTTAGCAGCTTCGGGAGTCACAGGCTCGCAGAAAGGAAGAAGGAGTGGGGGAGAGAGAGAGAGAGAGAGAGAGAGAGAGAGAGAGAGAGAGATGAGGGATCCTAGCTGGTCACTCATTCCACAGGACCAGGCAGGCACAGCGGCATACGTATGGATTGGCATCCGGGAGACTTGGGCGCAGGACATAGCCGGTATATGGCTTATCCTGCTACTGCACAAGTTCTCTACGGCATAAATACTATTCCCCCTCTACGTCCACGTGGATAGTGGGTAATGATATAATTCGGCTTCCAGCTACTGCTGGAGGCCGAATTATAGTGTTTTAAAGGCAACTTCAGCTCCGTCTTCTGACGGCGCTGAAATTACTCACAGCCGTAATTCCTATTACGGTCTATAGTGGTGCTGGCTGCACCCAAATCTCCTGTGCTGTTATTACAGTGCTCGGGCTCAGCGTGCTTCTAGTCTGCAAAATGCTTTCTGTTCTGCAGACACTTCACCCTCCCTTCCCTGTATGCTGTGTTGCTGAAAGTAGCCGCCCATCTTCCTGAATCTCGCGGCTTGGCTTCTCTTCTCAGAGGAGGGGCGCTTTCCTCCATGCAGATTGTAGGAGATCATAAAGAAAAATTATACCTGTGTCGTATACAGTTAATACTGTAAAATTCTTTAATAAAAGACAGCAATAAACACCAGCAATAAAATCATAAATTTTACATCAATGACATAGTCCCAATACACACTACTGGGCAGAATGTCACCTCAAAGGTAAACATCAAACAACAGTACCCCTAACAGTCTCTACACACTGTTGCAGGAGATTTCACACTCTGGCATACTCCATCCGCCTATAGTGTTGTAATGATCAGTGGCGTATCTGATGATCAGAACGTGCTCTATCAGAATGGTAGTCAGTACTTTATTCAGAGTGTGATCACACGTGTATTGGTGCACAGTAATACCAGGAGTACTCCTTAAAGATAACCTAAAGTAAAAAAAAAATGAGATTAATTCACCTGGGGCTTCCCTCAGCCCCCTGCAGACGATCGGTGCCCTCACAGCTCCGCTCCGTTGGCCCAGGACCCGCCGGCGAACACTTCCGGTTTGGCCGTCACCGGCCGACAGGCATGGGAGCGCGAGTGATTCTTCGCGTTCCCAGCCTGTATATCGCCCCCTATGCTGCTATTGCGGCCAGGAGGCCGCAATAGCAGCATAGGGGGCGATATACAGGCTGGGAACGCGAACAATCACTCGCGTTCCGATGCCTGCCGGCCGGTGACGGCGAAACCGGAAGTCGTCGCCGGCGGGTCCAGAATAGTGATGGGCGAACACCTGGATGTTCGGGAAAGTTCGCCGAACATGGCCGAGATGTTCGGCATGTTCGGGCCGAACCCCGAACTTTCCGAACATCCAGCTTTTGGGGGCCATATGGGGTCGCAGGCATAAGGGGGGAGCATGCCCCGATCGCGGGGGGGGGTCGGAAATTCCCCCCACCCCCTCCGCTAGCGCTCCCCCCTCTGCCCGCTTCCCCATACAAAAGTTTAAGCAAAGTACCTGTAGTGGATGGCCTGGCAGTGGGCGGCACTGTGGAGTGAGGAGGAGGAGTCCGGAGAGTGACGAGTTGAGGGAGGCCGGGCAGCGGGCGGTTCAGCGGAAGTACCCTTGTGGTACTTCCGCCCTTTCTCTGACCTCACGCCCGCTGCCCAGCCTCCCTCAACTCGTCACTCTCCGGACTCCTCCTCCTCACTCCACAGTGCCGCCCACTGCCAGGCCATCCACTACAGGTACTTTGCTCAAACTTTTGTATGGGGAAGCGGGCAGAGGGGGGAGCGCTAGCGGAGGGGGTGGGGGGAATTTCCGACCCCCCCCGCGATCGGGGCATGCTCCCCCCTTATGCCTGCGACCCCATAGGGGGGCAGTATTCGGCCGAACAGGGCCCTGTTCGGCCGAACAGGGGCCCTGTTCGGCCCTGTTCGGCGGCCATTAGAAGTTCGGGGCGAACCCGAACTTAAAAGGCCGAACACCATCAGGTGTTCGGCCGAACGCGAACATCACCCGAACAGGGTGATGTTCTGCAGAACCCGAACAGTGGCGAACACTGTTCGCCCAACACTAGTCCAGAAGCATCGGACCGGAGCTGCGAGGGCACCGATCGTCTGCAGGGGGCTGAGGGAAGCCCCAGGTGAGTTAATCTCATTTTTTTTTGCCTTTAGGTTCACTTTAAGTGATAGCCCTTGGTGACTGGGGCTATCACTTGACGGAGAGTGGTCGTACAAGTGAGGTCGGTAACGGGTCGGTCAGTAGCAGTACAGAATCATCAGGCAAAAACGTAGTCAAAAACAGGCCGAGGTTGGCAGCAGATCAGATGGGCAAAGGTACAGAATCAGGAGGCTAAAACAGAGTCAAAGTTCAGGCTAGAGTCTGCAGCAGATCAGATTGGCAAAGGTACAGAATCGGAAGGCAGAGAATAGTCAAGAGTTCAGGCAAAGTTCATACACAAAATAAGAATACAGTAATGATAATAATAATAATCCTAAGATAAGTGTGAATCCCCGGGGTCCTGCCGGATCAAACACACACGGATCTGACTAAGGTCTGAGAGCTTTCACTGCAAAGTTTCAGCAACAACAGACGATGAGCTACTGAAAGCTCTGAGTTTAAATACATGCAGCTAAACCAAACGGCCCGCCCAAAGCAAGCCGACCAATCAGCACTGCGGAGGCGGCGGCCGTGGTCAGCTGACTGGTGTGTCAGCTGACTCGCCTCCTCAGTGCATAAAAATCACGCCGCCTATTGCGCGCATGTCAGTCTATGCTGGTGTAATGGAGAGATGCCCGGCCTGCGGAGAGGAGCTTGAGGGGATGCGGCTGCGGGCAAGGTGACGTCAGACGCGGAAGCGGTGGTGCCGTTTCCTGCAGCGGAGGTAACTACAGCATCTCTGACAAGTGTACTATCAAACTACACAATTCTGATTTACAATACAAACACAGTTTTGACCTTGTTTGAGACCTAATAAAATATAACTTTTAATTCATAATTTTTTTTTAACAATATTTTATTTGCTTTTTCAAATCTGAATACAAGAATACATGTTTTGAGGCACCAAGGCTCAACGCCAACATGTCCAGTGCCTCTGTACATTTTATACACTGCATGTTTCACGATATCTCCTCTGAGGTTTAAAGCATGGGACATTTTTGCAGCATTTGTTTTCCAAAGCAAATATAAATTTAACAATATAAAACATCCCCCCTCAGCCTATCTCTTACCCCTCTATCCCTCCCCCCCCCCTCCTCTTATACCCCTCCCACCCTGTCTCTTCTCTCTGCTGCGTCTTTTAAGGTCAGAGAAATAGTTTTGCAGTTACTTTCATTCGGGACTTGGTTGTAAGGGACATTTTCATCTTGTGTCTTTATTACGTATCAATCTTGAGTGGGCCCAGCTTGCCTAGCAAGTCCATGGTCGCGTACCATTCTGTGTAGCGGAATGGTTCCATTATGTCTCTAATTTCTCCTCTTGAGTGTGCATATGGGATATATTTTTTCCATTTTTTAAAGAAAGATTTGGAACTTCTTTCTTTGTGTTGCAAAGTGTAAGATTTATCAAGGTTGAATAGATGATATAGCTCTTGATTCACGTCCCAAACTGTTGGGGCAGAAGGGTAAATCCATTTATTATATATCACTTTCTTTGCCGCTGCTAATATGATATGGCCCAGGGGTGATAAAGGATTGTCAGTTTTTGTTTTCCCCCCCTCTGCTGTGGTTTCTTGCTGTTCCTCATAATGGAATAGAAGGGCCTGTGGTGACATGTTTATGTCTTTACCACATATTTGCTTGATCATAGATTGTATCGAGCTCCAGAAGTGGGTGATGACATTGCAGCCCCAAATGCAATGGTATAGTCCAGCTTGGGGCAGCTGGCACTTTGGACAAAAAGCTTTGTAGTTTGCTGGTGGGTTTTTGTATTTTATGTCGAAGGCGTACTTTGCCCTGTGTAGCATTTTAATGTGCGACTCTCTCCAGATTTCGTTTGTGATCTGTTGTCTGTATAAGATATTTCCTTCCGCTATTTTTTTTGAGATTTCTGGGTCTGCTATATCTTTGGTCCATCTCTGAAAAATCGTTTGGCGATAAGTTCCCTGTTGTGTACTTTGGCTGTCTTTGTATTATGGTCAAAGGAAGACCATATGTCCTTGGCTTCAGGAATGAGTCAAAGTCATTGAATTTCGCCACTCGAGAAAGATCAGTTACTGAGGCCCTTACGAAAGATTTAACTTGGGCATAGTAGAGGAAATGAGTTCGTGGCAAACCATATTCCTGCTTCACCTCTGGAAAAGATTTCCAGTTACCAGAATCTACGTGAAACAACTTTCCCAGTTTGTCTAACCCTTTATCCTCCCACAAACTGAAGCCCTCATGTGCAATGCTTGCCGGAAACCCTGGGTGACCCCAAAGGGGGATATATTTTGAAATTTGCATTGGTAATTTGTAGATTTTACGAAGTTCCCTCCACGTGACCCATGTATCTCTCATAATTCCACTTTGTCTAATTTTCTGTGGCAATTGGGCAAATTTTGTGTGTAGAATATCTGCTAGGGACCATGGTTCCGCCAGAGCTTTTTCTAGTTGCAGGTTAGAGAACACACTAGATTCACAGAGCCAATCTCTGATGTGTCGACTTAGACATGCTAAGTTGTACCTTCGTAGGTTCGGGAGACCTAGACCAGCTTCCTCCTTTGGGAGTTGTAACTTCTGGAATGCTATTCGTGGTCTCTTTCCAGCCCAAATAAAGTAGGACATTGCTTTTTCCAGATCTTTTACATGTTTGTGCTTTAAGAGTAGGGGTATTGTTTGAAGCGGATAGAGGATGCGGCCAAATATTATAGATTTTATCAGGGCTATTCGTCCTGTAATGTTAATTGGTAAATGATTCCACTGTGTCATTTGTTGTTTTAGTTTTTGTATCAAGGGAAGATAATTTAGATCATAGACAGATGCAGGGTCACGTGTAAGATGAATTCCCAAATATTTTATTTTAGAACTGATTTTTACCCCCAACCCTCCCAGTGATCTGACATTCGAAGCCTGCGATGAGAGGAACAGTAACTCACTTTTGTTCTGGTTTACCTTGAATCCACTTTTGTCTTTTCGTTTATGAGGTCAAATACTGTTTTGATCTGTTCCTGGGGTTTGGCCATGAACAACAAGATATCATCTGCAAATAGTGTTTGTGTGAGTTCTATTTCACCTATTTTGATGCCTAGTATTCTCTTTTCTAGGAGCTTTGCCATGGGTTCCACTGCAAGATTAAAAAGGAGGGGTGACAGTGGGCACCCCTGTCTGGTTCCTTTTTGGAGGGTGAACTTTGGAGATAGGAAACCTGGCGTGTAAATTTGTGCTGTTGGTGTTTTTTGTAGCGCTTCTATGAGGGATAAGAAAGGACCAGAAAACTTCATGTGCTGAAGGACTTGACCTAGCCACTGCCATCGCACATTGTCAAAGGCCTTTTCGGCGTCTAACATTAGTATGGCGTAATCTTTTGAGGTTTTCGGGTAGAGTTTAGTGTAATCTAACACTGTGAGGACTTTTCTCATATTTGCTACTGCTGATCTATTTTTGACAAATCCGGACTGATGTTTGCCTATCAGGGCTGGAAGAATGACGGCTAATCTGTCTGCCATAAGCTTTGTTAAGATTTTTAAATCTTGGTTCATGAGAGATATAGGCCTATATGCCTCTGGTAATTTTAAGTCTTTGCCCTCTTTTGGTAGAACTTTTATGTAGGCATTATTGGCTGTGTCAGGTAGTTTGCCTGTTTTGATTATCTTATTGAACAGTGTGTAAAGATGTGGGACAATTTCATCCTTCAGCAACTTGTAGTATTCTGCGCTAAGACCATCTGGTCCTGGTGATTTTCCATTGGATAGTGTTTTTATGATGTTTTTTATTTCTGATTGGGTTATCTCCCTGTTTAACTCCTCTAGATCTTCTGGTCTTATTTTTGGTAGGGCTGCTTCTCTCAAAATAGTATTTACCTTATTTATATCTATGGGGTTACCTTTGTTCTGATATAAGTCAGCGTAGAATTGATGGAATATTCCATTTATTTTTTGGGGGTCACTAGTCAAGGTCCCCTGACTATTCTGTAGTACTGGAATTTGAGTCGTAGGTCTGGAGCCTTTAACTAAATTACTTAGGAGTTTTCCCATTTTATTTCCTAATTTGTGAAAACGGAGGGCTTGGTAAGATTGGTATAATTTCTCTTTTGTTGCTAGCCATCTGTCTACTTCTATTTTAGTTGAGAGCCAGTTTTTCCTGTTGATTTCTGTGGGGTGTGATTGGAAAGTTTTGCTAGCCTTTCTGACTTTGTCTACTGCTTTCATATAAGCCGCATTTGCTTCTTTTTTTTTCCCTGCTAGGTGAGATATCATATGTCCTCTCATCACAGGCTTCGAGGCCTCCCAAAACAAATATGAATCCCCTGAGCATGCATTGTTTTCCTCAGAGTATTGTATCCACCAGTTTTTCAATAGGGCCTTAAATTCCTCGTTGTCATACAGCTGGGTTGGGAACCTCCAAAGGATATCTGTACCCTTTGGGATATAATTTTTAATTTCTATGGATACAGGGGAGTGGTCTGAAATAACCAGCTCGTGGATTTCTGCTGTCACTAGTTTATTAAGGAGACCGGGGGATATTAGTAAGTAGTCTAATCGAGACCACATATCGTGGGGCTGTGAGTAGAATGTGTATTGCTTTTCGTATGGATGCAATATTCTCCAGGAGTCTAGCAGGTGCATGTGTTCTACGAAGTTGCTAAACTGCACAGCTTTTTTCTTATAGAACCTTGTTACTTGTTTTTTGGCTGTTCTATCTTCCTGTAAATCTATGATAGCATTGTAATCTCCTCCGATAACCACATTACTATATCCTGCTACCGTAACATTATGATTAAGTTCCTGTAAAAAAGAAGCATTGTCATCATTAGGAGCGTATACATTGTATATGTCAATTTCCTCTGTACCTTGCTGGATCCAAATCCTTACCCATCTCACCTTGACATCCATGTTAGAGTGCGTTACGTTTTGCATGAGGTGTTTATGAACTAGAGTGATCACACCTGCTCTTCTGTCCTCAGCCGCCGCGCAGTAAACTTCTCCCACCCATCCTTTTTTCAAAAGTCTGGCACAGGAGGCACTAAGATTTGTCTCTTGGAGTAACGCGATATCTGCGTGTAATTTCTTTAGATGTCTCAGGATCTGAGATCTTTTAGCTGGAGTAAGCATTCCTTTTGTGTTCCATGAAATAACTCTCAATGTCATGTCTGCAATAGGGATGGGTAAGGATTTGGATCGCTAACATAACATGCATTTATTTGCCTGTCCCCTTTTAGTGCGCAGCAGAGAGATTCCCTTCCCCTTTCTATACTAACTTTGCCCAAACCCCTGTCTATTAAACATAGCCTGTAACAATAAACTGCCCATAACATAAAATTTCCCCATATAACTTTGAAATTGACTTCACTTTTTTCCTGGTGAGTGAAACCGATCATCGCTATCTCAGTCTCTGTTCTTCACAGACCCATTGTTGGAAGTTTGTGTAAAAGATTGTGCTAATCAAAGTGCAGTGCCCCTCTGCATAGATCCTAATTTGTAGATATCTTCAGTCACCTTCCTCTTGTGTGTTATCTGCGTCCTCTGATGGAGGGTGGGTTTGACCGGCTGCCTCCTCTGCTGTGGAAGCTAGGAAGTTCTCTGCCTCTCCTGGGTTTTTAAATATGTGTAGTTTCCCAACATTGTCTGTGACACGTAGTATGGCTGGGTATGCTAATGCGAATTTCCATTTTCTTTTGATACACTGGGAGCAGGCATTTGTAAAGCCTTGCCTTAACTTGGAGATTTCAACAGAATAGTCGTTAAACAGGCGAAGCGTAATGCCTTGATAGGTGAGCGGCTGTTGGAGCTGCCTGAAAGTGCGCATTATAAGATCTTTGTCTGCATAATCAAGGTATTTAACCATGATCACTCTAGGTCCCTTATTTTTAAAATCATCTCTCGGTGGGCCTACTCTATGAGCACGCTCCACTTTATAGGATGTAGGTAAGCCCAGTAGTTGTGGTAAAGTGACCGCACAGAATTGCATGAGCGTAGCTGGTGTATGTGATTCAGGCAGTCCTACAAGGTAACAGTAAATTCGGGCGCCTGAGGCTAGTGGACAAATCGGGCGCCGCCATTCACTCCTATAATAAATATCGTTTAATGGGCGCCCGATAGGAAAAAAGGGCGCCGGAGAAAAATAACGTTTTAAAAGCGGCGCCCGGAGACTTAATGTTTTATTACTGCTTCTCATGATTACACATTATTTAATGATTTACACATTTTTAAATATTATTTTTAAACGAAAAACAGTACAATATTTTTTTTCAAACATTATTTTTAAACGAAAAACAGTACATTTTTTTTTTTTTACATTATTTTTAAACGAAAAAACCAACAGGGGGGTCTTAGGTTTAGGCACCAACAGGGGGGTCTTAGGTTTAGGCACCAAAAGGGGGGTCTTAGGTTTAGGCACCAACAGGGGGGTCTTAGGTTTAGGCACCAACAGGGGGGTCTTAGGTTTAGGCACCAACAGGGGGGTCTTAGGTTTAGGCACCAACAGGGGGGTCTTAGGTTTAGGCACTAACAGGGGGGTCTTAGGTTTAGGCACCAACAGGGGGGTCTTAGGTTTAGGCACTAACAGGGGGGTCTAGGGGTTAGGGGTAGGTACAGGGAGGGTTACTTAGGCACCAACAGGGGGGGTCTTAGGTTTAGGCATCAACAGGGGGGTCTAGGGGTTAGGGGTAGGTACAGGGAGGGTTACTTAGTAATTTTTTTTTTAAACGTTATTATACGTTTCACTATTTAAACGAAAGATTAACGTTTTTACAATTGCCGATTTAATGCACATTATTTAATGATTTATAACTTTATAAAACATTAATTTTAAACGAAATACAGTACAATACATTTTTACAATGCGCACATTGCTTCTCCTCGACCTGTTTTCCAGGTCTTGTAGTTTGTCTTTCATGGTAGCGTTGTCTGTTTCAAGCCTCTTAATCTCTGTTTTATATATTATGTGCTTATCTTCTAGCGAAGAAGTGCGCTGTTCTACTTGTTTTATCCTATTTGCCTGTGCTAGCATGTCTTTGTGCACTTTTTGTAGGGCCTGTGTCATGGCGGCGTGTATCATTGCTTGTAAGTCTGGAGTGAGTTTTTGCACCACCATAGAGGCTAGATTGTGCAAGTGTGCTGGGTCGATGTTTATTTCCGACTCACCCTGCTGGTCTTCAGATTCAGTGTCCCAGTCATTCTCTCTGGGTTTGTGTTGTTCCCATTCCGGGGACTGGCGTGAGTGCTGTGAGCTCTGTACGGATTCCGCTCGTCGTCCTTGTCCGGCGGCCATTTTGGGCTCTGGGGAGCGGCCTCCTCTCTTACTTTGCTTTTCCTCGGGCCGCAGCAGGTACCGGTCCATCTGCCTATCGGCTTTGCCTGGTCTCTTCCTCGACCCTCCCAGCATGGCAGAGTGTCAGTATCGGGGCACTTTAGCTGATATCTCGCCGTTAATCTGGGTCTCTTGTGCGGAGCTCTCCTCCTAGCTGCCGCTCATCCAGGCGCCGGAACCGGAAGTCTTAATTCATAATTTAATAAAAGTTTTTACAAAGAGGTGGATTTTTTATTTACTTGTTTTTATTTCATTTATTTTGCTTTTGCCTTTTTCAAATACTCAGGTGAGCAGTAGAGTAGACTATTCCCCCAGAGGACCTAGGTCCAATATCTGGCCACCTAGGGGTTACTGCCCTCAACTAAGTAAAAGGTATATGCTGATAAGATTACTACTTGAATAAAGAGAAACCCCCCACCAAAACCGACATGTTTCGGCTCATAAAAATAGAGCCGTCGTCAGGGCATAAATAATTAAAGTGCTAGGGTGCAAAGTGCATAGTAGAAAAATCACACAGCTAATTACAAAGACATGATCAAGAAAAATAACAAATGAGAGGTGTACTCTCAAGCAAGGTCAGCTATCAACTGAACAAGATTTTCCACCTTCCTTATATACCCATAGGAGTGGGTGGTATTCGTCGTTTGATACCTCCCATCCGTCCCTTGGGTTCCCATTGGTCAAAATGGTAATCAATCAAAATACTCTAATCCTGATTGGATCCTCTATCTCCCTTCATGCAATCAAATTACCTTGTTTCTGTGAACTGTATACATCCACAGAGGGCATTCTGGTTAGCTCCTTCTCCCCTCATATTCCTAATTCCCAGAGCGCATCTCTAGAGGTTAAAATTTCCTAGAACGCCGTCCTCGGCGAGAAACTCTATAGAGTTTCACTGAGGTTCCCCTATTGGTCAGAATAGGGCATGTGACCTAGCGTCATCCGCCCCCTTCTCATCCCAAGTATAGGAAGGAGGCGGTAGTGTCACTCCATCTAGCGTATCCTACGATGTATGGAGGCGTGGGTCTGATGCGCGTCATTGTTGGCATAGTAACGGCAGACGCCGTCTCCTCCGCGCGTCTCAGCCCTGCCTGCCATGTGACAGTGTTGGCATAGTGACGGCTAGAGCCGTCTCATCCGCACGTCACAGCCCCGCCTACAGGATACGTCTTCCCACAACACGTATTATTGGGGGGTTTCCCTGGCAACCTAGCGTTATTACTTCCTATTCTACTACCGCACCACCTATGTATGTGAATAAACTACTTTATTACAGGTAGACCAGGTCATCAGATCTCCTGTAAATAGCAAGGTGACTATATTAATTCCAACAAAGATAGAATAGTTTATAAATGTCACAATAATCCTTAATATAAGAGCGTAGATTGTAATAAGTAAGGGTTTTTTCTGATTTTTACAAAATAGGAGTCCAGATTTCATTTGTAGATCATTGTATATACAGAAACTAAAAAAACCCATATGTGCCAAATTTTAGGGGGAATACAAATTCTCTCTGTTACCCCCCAGTTATAACAAATATGCACCCAAGGGGCTACTAATCACTGTTCCAAGTACATACTCGGATCAATCATAAAGCAGACTCATTATTCAAATAAATGTAAATATATATATATAAACCCTACAAACAAAAATTAGGTGGAGGGAGCGACGCGATCCAATAAGGATCATAAATATACAAAAAGGTTGCTTTTTCACAAGATGTGGGTGAGGGGAGGAGGGAGAAAGGAAATGGAGGTGGGAGGAAGGATGCCCCACTCTTAGAGGGAAGAGAACACTAAACATCAGAAGATATTTTATATAAATGGGGTAGTATAGGTAAAACCCTCATTAAGTCCTTTGGGGCTCATGGTTCCCAAACGATAAATCCATTTGGCCTCCAGTTGGCGCAATTTTAGGTCCAAATTGCCCCCTCTTGGTCCCATCTTCCACTGTTGCAGAACAAAAAATTTTAACACAGTTCACATTTCCATCGTGTACTTCTCTAAAATGTCTGGACATTGGAGTATCCTTTGGATTTCTTATATTACCTAGATGCTCTAGGATTCTTTGTTTCACCTGTCTTGTTGTTTCACCAATATATAGCATTGGACACGGACATTCTATACCATATACAACCCCCTCCGTCTCACAATTAAAGAAGTCCAAAATTTGGTACACTTTGTCGTCCTTGGGGGCCACAAAATCTTTACAGGTTTTTACATTTGGGCAGGCTTTACACCGGCCACATTTGTACATGCCCTTAAGTGGTCTCTCCAGCCATGTTTTTTTAACTGTCCGTTTTGTTATTGGTAGAAAGGAATGAACCAATTGGTCCCCAATATTTTTTCCCCTCCTGTAGGTAAAAGACGGGGTATTTGGGAGGATCTCTTTCAGTTGGGGGTCTAATTTGAGAACCGTCCAGTGTTTATTCACTATCCTCTTTATTGCTTCTGACTCCTGAGAATAGGTACTAATAATTTGCATATTTTTTCCACCAAAGTCCTCCTGTCTCACTCTCGGTACCAGAAGTTCTTCTCTTTTCAGATCTTTAACTTTGTTATAGGCTTCATCAATTACATACGTGGGGTATCCCCTCTCTTTAAACCTATTCGACAAAGTCATGCACTCTTCTCTAAAGTCTTCATCTTTTGAGCAGTTTATACATGCCCTGATATATTGTCCCTTAGGGATACCCTTCTTTAATGGGATGGGGTGATGGCTCTCCCACGAGAGAAGGGAGTTGGTGGAAGTCGGTTTGCGATAGATTTTTGTCTCTAGGTTCCCAGTTTCTGATTTACTTATTTCCACATCTAGAAAATTCAGGGATCTTTTATTAATCTCAAAGGTGAAAAACATACAAAATCGATAAATTTTGCCCTGGGGCCGTCCCACAGAATGAAGACATCGTCTATGAAATGGCCCCAGAACAGTATACAGGACGTATATTCAGCCATCTCCGCTGAGAACACCACAGTGTCCTCCCACCAACCCAAAAACAGGTTGGCATATGATGGCGCACAGCTCGTCCCCATAGCACATCCACGTCTTTCAATATAAAACTTATTCTGAAAGAGAAAATAATTGTGATTCAAAATAAATTCCAATATCTCAATGATCAGACCAGTATGTTCACGTAGGTGGGTACTTCTACTCTGCAGAAAGTAGTTCACAGCCTTTATACCCAGCTCATGTTTAATGTTGTTATACAATGCCTCTACATCTAAACTTGCCAACCATACATCCTCTGTTACGGTTAGATCTTGTAATCTGTTCAATAGATCGATTGTATCTCTAATCTATGATGGAAGGCTGGTTAAGAACGGTCTTAAAAAGAAATCAATGTATTTGCGTATCTGTTCTGTCAGACACCCATTTCCTGAGATAATAGGTCTCCCAGGTGGGTTTTCTAACCTCTTGTGTATCTTGGGAAGTGAATAGAATGTGGCTATCATTGGATGTTTTGTTAATAGACTTTGTAGATCACTTTTAGATAAAATTCCTTTGTCCACAGCTCCCTTCAAGAGTAAATCCAACTCCCCATAGTATACTTGTGTTGGATTCCGATCCAATCTCTCATATTGTTCTCTGTTGTTAAGGATTTGCATGCACATATTTATAAACCAATCTTTGTTCATCAGAACTATGTTACCACCTTTATCGGATTTCTTAAAGATAAGCTCATTATTTTTTTCCCAGGTTCTCCAATGCTTCCTGCTCACCCTTAGTTAAATTGTGCTTTCTATCTTTTGTTCTGGATAGATCTTCCAAATCCCTTTCAACAGCCTCAATAAAAATCTGGATCGGGGGGTATGAACTCAGGGATGGACAAAAAGTTCTTTTTTGTGATACATTACTGCCTGGAACCACTGGACCGATTTCTCCTGTCATATTCTCTTCTAATAGACCCATAAAAGTTTCGATATTAAGCATATCCCTATCAGCATCCAACTTACTCTTCATTGCTGTTGAATTCATATATTTGTATACCGCCAATTTCCTACCAAATAGGTTGATATCTTTTATTGTCTCAAACAGATCAAATCTTTCACTGGGTACAAATGTCAAACCTTTAGACAACACTGATATTTCAAATTCATTCAAAACATAGTCAGTCAGGTTAACAATTCTCATTTTATCAGTACTATCTAGCATTCCTCTTCTTTCCTGTGGTATGACTTGTAAGCCCATTTTTCCCGATTTCTCAAGTTTCTTGATGTCGACTGACCCACCGGTTTGGGCTTCTTTCCTTTCCCTAAAAAAGGAGACTGTTTTGGTTTCACGCACTTATTAATGTTCTCAGGTTCAGATTCAGATTCACTCTCTGTTAATGATGTAGGAGTATCAGGGGTTGGTTTAGGTTTTATTCTTTTTCAATCATAAACTTTTCCTGCCTTAAAATCCTTCCAGTCTCTAGTATATTTACTGTGTTTCTTAATTTTTATGGTTTCTTTGTACTTTATTTTGTAATTTCTCTTCCAACTGTTTAAATTCAGGGTGATCCTTGAATTTGATGACCTCCTTATGTGCCTCCTCCAGTTTTTTATTTGTATTTTCCAATGTTTTTAACTCAAAATCCCGCAGCCAGACATGCCATTAATTCTAAGGTTTGTTTCGTTTTTAATTCATTCCATACTTTCATAAATTCAACATTTTTCTCATGTTTATGTGGAATCACAAGGTTCCTCAGGCCTCTGACTGTTATTCCCTCTTTTATGTAAGTATTAAAACTGGACACCTCCCACCAGCTCTTATTATGATCTTTATATATCTCAAAGATACTCCTAAAAGCTTGCTCAATCTCTGAAACCTGTGTTGGGATGGATGGATTTTGTTGGATACTCGTCTCTCCTCTAGAGAAGACTTCTTTGGCTTCTGCAATAAGTACACTCACGTCAGGTATACTGGATAAAAAACCTGTCATATTTGTTTCCCAACACAGGTTTCAGATATTGAGCAAGCTTTTAGGAGTATCTTTGAGATATATAAAGATCATAATAAGAGCTGGTGGGAGGTGTCCATAAAAGAGGGAATAACAGTCAGAGGCCTGAGGAACCTTGTGATTCCACATAAACATGAGAAAAATGTTGAATTTATGAAAGTATGGAATGAATTAAAAATGAAACAAACCTTAGAATTAATGGCATGTCTGCGGGATTTTGAGTTAAAAACATTGGAAAATACAAATAAAAAACTGGAGGAGGCACATAAGGAGGTCATCAAATTCAAGGATCACCCTGAATTTAAACAGTTGAAAGAGAAATTACAAAATAAAGTACAAAGCCATAAAGAAACCATAAAAATTAAGAAACACAGTAAATATACTAGAGACTGGAAGGATTTTAAGGCAGGAAAAGTTTATGATTGGAAAAGAATAAAACCTAAACCAACCCCTGATACTCCTACATCATTAACAGAGAGTGAATCTGAACCTGAGAACATTAATAAGAGCGTGAAACCAAAATAGTCTCCTTTTTTAGGGAAAGGAAAGAAGCCCAAACCGGTGGGTCAGTCGACATCAAGAAACTTGAGAAATCGGGAAAAATGGGCTTACAAGTCATACCACAGGAAAGAAGAGGAATGGTAGATAGTACTGATAAAATAAGAATTGTTAACCTGACTGACTATGTTTTGAATGAATTTGAAATATCAGTGTTGTCTAAAGGTTTGACATTTGTACCCAGTGAAAGATTTGATCTGTTAGTACTTTTTGTCCATCCCTGAGTTCATACCCCCGATCCAGATTTTTATTGAGGCTGTTGAAAGGGATTTGGAAGATCTATCCAGAACAAAAGATAGACCTGGAAAGCAAAATTTAACTAAGGGTGAGCAGGAAGCATTGGAGAACCTGGGAAAAAATAATGAGCTTATCTTTAAGAAATCCGATAAAGGTGGTAACATAGTTCTGATGAACAAAGATCAGTCATAAATATGTGCATGCAAATCCATAACAACAGAGAACATTATGAGAGATTGGATCGGAATCCAACACAAGTATACTATGGGGAGTTGGATTTACTCTTGAAGGGAGCTGTGGACAAAGGAATTTTATCTAAAAGTGATCTACAAAATCTATTAACAAAACATCCAATGATAGCCACATTCTATTCGCTTCCCAAGATACACAAGAGGTTAGAAAACCCACCTGGGAGACCTATTATCTCAGGAAATGGGTGTCTGACAGAACAGATATGCAAATACGTTGATTTCTTTTTAAGACCGTTCTTAACCAGCCTTCCATCATACATTAGAGATACAATGGATCTATTGAACAGATTACAAGATCTAACCGTAACAGAGGATGTATGGTTGACAAGTTTAGATGTAGAGGCATTGTATAACAACATTAAACATGAGCTGGGTATAAAGGCTGTGAACTACTTTCTGCAGAGTAGAAGTACCCACCTACGTGAACATACTGGTCTGATCATTGAGATATTGGAATTTATTTTGAATCACAATTATTTTCTCTTTCAGAATAAGTTTTATATTGAAAGACGTGGATGTGCTATGGGGACGAGCTGTGCGCCATCATATGCCAACCTGTTTTTGGGTTGGTGGGAGGACACTGTGGTGTTCTCAGCGGAGATGGCTGAATATACGTCCTGTATACTGTTCTGGGGCCATTTCATAGACGATGTCTTCATTCTGTGGGACGGCCCCTGGGCAAAATTTATCGATTTTGTACAGTGTCTGAACCAAAATGAGATTGGTATGTTTTTCACCTTTGAGATTAATAAAAGATCTCTGAATTTTCTAGATGTGTAAATAAGTAAATCAGAAACTGGGAACCTAGAGACAAAAATCTATCGCAAACCGACTTCCACCAACTCCCTTCTCTCGTGGGAGAGCCATCACCCCATCCCATTAAAGAAGGGTATTCCTAAGGGACAATATATCAGGGCATGTATAAACTGCTCAAAAGATGAAGACTTTAGAGAAGAGTGCATGACTTTGTCGAATAGGTTTAAAGAGAGGGGATACCCCACGTATGTAATTGATGAAGCCTATAATAAAGTTAAAGATCTGAAAAGAGAAGAACTTCTGGTACCGAGAGTGAGACAGGAGGAATTTGGTGGAAAAAATATGTGAATTATTAGTACCTATTCTCAGGAGTCAGCAGCAATAAAGAGGATAGTGAATAAACACTGGACGGTTCTCAAATTAGACCCCCAACTGAAAGAGATCCTTCCAAATACCCCGTCTTTTACCTACATGAGGGGAAAAAATATTGAGGACCAATTGGTTCATTCCTTTCTACCAATAACAAACAGGACAGTTAAAAAAAACATGGCTGGAGAGACCACTTAAGGGCATGTACAAAATTTTTTGGTTCTGCAACAGTGGAAGATGGGACCAAGAGGGTTTTATTTGGACCTAAAATTGCGCCAACTGGAGGCCAAATGGATTTATCGTTTGGGAACCATGAGCCCCAAAGGACTTAATGAGGGTTTTACCTATACCCCATTTATATAAAATATCTTCTGATTTTTAGTGTTTTCTTCACTCTAAGAGTGGGGCATCCTTCCTTCCACCTCCATTTCCTTTCTCCCTCCTCCCCTCACCCCCTCACCCACGTCTTGTGAAAAAGCAACCTTTTTGTTTATTTATGATCCTTATTGGATCGTGTCGCTCCCTCCACCTAATTTTTGTTTGTAGGGTTTATATATATATATTTACATTTATTTGAATAATGAGTCTGCTTTATGATTGATCCGAGTATGTACTTGGAGCAGTGATTAGTAGCCCCTTGGGTGCATATTTGTTATAACTGGGGGGAAACAGAGAGCATTTGTATTCCCCCTAAAATTTGGCACAAATGGGTTTTTTTAGTTTCTGTATATACAATGATCTACAAATGAAATCTGGACTCCTATTTTGTAAAAATCAGAAAAAACCCTTACTTATTACAATCTACGCTCTTATATTAAGGATTATTGTGACATTTATAAACTATTCTATCTATGTTGGAATTAATATAGTCACCTTGCTATTTACAGGAGATCTGATGACCTGGTCTACCTGTAATAAAGTAGTTTATTCATATACATAGGTGGTGCGGTAGTAGAATCGGAAGTAATAACTAGAGATGAGCTGAAATTTTCGAAATTTCGAACTGCTTTTATTACGAATGCGAAATTTAACATTACGACCCAAATTCGTAATTAATTTTCAAATCGTAATTTACAATTTCGTAATCGAAATTTCACTCCCGTAATTACGAATTTCGTGTCTCCAACCGAAATTTTACTTTTTCACGTTTGTAAGGGTTTGTATCCCTCTAGATGCCTAAAATGAATAGCACAGCCAGCCAGCTCCTCCTCCTTTCTCTCTCTCTCTCTCTCTCTCTCTCTCTCTCTCTCTCTCCAGAGATCTGTAGTATTTCAAAACCATACTCACATTCATGACATGTCCAGGGATCAAACCCAGGCCAACCACATGGAAGACAGCTATGCTCACCACCATACCACCAAACACACACTAAATAGACTGCTAACCTAAATCTTACTTGTAGACAGTCATATGAGACACATGCTGGGTGCAGGGCTTTGTGATTGGACCATGGACCATGCGATAGAGTGAGGTGCAAAAATGAAATCATGCCTAGCAGAGGATGGTTTCACAATGCTAAATGCTAGGCTGGCTGTGGTGCAATTGGTTAGTGCATCTGGCTGGTAACAGCAAGGTTACAGGTTCAATTCCATCCAGGCATGTCTTTTGCGTTCAACAGTTGTCCAAACAGAGCCAACAGAGCCCCAGATAGCCATGTAGAGTTAGGTCACAGCTAGCCTGGCTGTGGTGCAATTGGTTAGTGTGTCTGGCTGGTAACAGCAAGGTTACAGGTTCGATTCCATCCAGGCATGTCTTTTCCTTTTGCGTTCAACAGTTGTCCAAACAGAGCCAACAGAGCCCCAGATAGCCATGTAGAGTTAGGTCACAGCTAGCCTGGCTGTGGTGCAATTGGTTAGTGTGTCTGGCTGGTAACAGCAAGGTTACAGGTTCGATTCCATCCAGGCATGTCTTTTCCTTTTGAGTTCAACAGTTGTCCAAACACCGAGCACAAAGTTTTGCATGCGTAAAGTTTTACGCACGCAAAATACCCCATGGGGTTCAATGGCGCAGCGCGCGCACGCAAAAGGAAAAGACATGCCTGGATGGAATCGAACCTGTAACCTTGCTGTTACCAGCCAGACACACTAACCAATTGCACCACAGCCAGCCTAGCATTTAGCATTGTGAAACCATCCTCTGCTAGGCATGATTTCATTTTTGCACCTCACTCTATCGCATGGTCCATGGTCCAATCACAAAGCCCTGCACCCAGCATGTGTCTCATATGACTGTCTACAAGTAAGATTTAGGTTAGCAGTCTATTTAGTGTGTGTTTGGTGGTATGGTGGTGAGCATAGCTGTCTTCCATGTGGTTGGCCTGGGTTTGATCCCTGGACATGTCATGAGTGTGAGTATGGTTTTGAAATACTACAGATCTCTGGAGAGAGAGAGAGAGAGAGAGAGAGAGAGAGAGAGAGAGAGAGAGAGAGAGAGAGAGAGAGAGAGAGGAGGAGGAGGAGGAGGAGGAGGAGGAGGAGGAGGAGGAGGCGGCGGCTGGGCTATTCATTTTAGGCATCTAGAGGGATACAAACTTTAAAATACTAAATTTCGTAATCGTAATTACGAAAATTTGCGTAATTTGCGAAAATTACGAAATTCCGATTACTGTTAAAATCGTAATTGTAGTAATTTCGCGAAATTTCGGAAATTCGTAATTAGGTCATTACGCTCATCCCTAGTAATAACGCTAGGTTGCCAGGGAAACCCCCAAACAATACGTGTTGTGGGAAGACGTATCCTGTAGGCGGGGCTGTGACGTGCGGATGAGACGGCTCTAGCCGTCACTATGCCAACACTGTCACACGGCAGGCAGGGCTGAGACGCGCGGAGGAGACGGCGTCTTCCGTTACTATGCCAACAATGACGCGCATCAGACCCACGCCTCCATACATCGTAGGATACGCTAGATGGAGTGACACTACCGCCTCCTTCCTATACTTGGGATGAGAAGGGGGCGGATGACGCTAGGTCACATGCCCTATTCTGACCAATAGGGGAACCTCAGTGAAACTCTATGGAGTTTCTCGCCGAGGACGGCGTTCTAGGAAATTTTAACCTCTAGAGATGCGCTCTGGGAATTAGGAATATGAGGGGAGAAGGAGCTAACCAGAATGCCCTCTGTGGATGTATACAGTTCACAGAAACAAGGTAATTTGATTGCATGAAGGGAGATAGAGGATCCAATCAGGATTAGAGTATTTTGATTGATTACCATTTTGACCAATGGGAACCCAAGGGACGGATGGGAGGTATCAAACGACGAATCCCACCCACTCCTATGGTTATATAAGGAAGGTGGAAAATCTTGTTCAGTTGATAGCTGACCTTGCTTGATAGTACATCTCTCATTTGTTATTTTTCTTGATCATGTCTTTGTAATTAGCTGTGTGATTTTTCTACTATGCACTTTGCACCCTAGCACTTTAATTATTTATGCCCTGACGACGGCTCTATTTTTATGAGCCGAAACATGTCGGTTTTGGTGGGGGGTTTCTCTTTATTCAAGTAGTAATCTTATCAGCATATACCTTTTACTTAGTTGAGGGCAGTAACCCCTAGGTGGCCAGATATTGGACCTAGGTCCTCTGGGGGAATAGTCTACTCTACTGCTCACCTGAGTATTTGAAAAAGGCAAAAGCAAAATAAATGAAATAAAAACAAGTAAATAAAAAATCCACCTCTTTGTAAAAACTTTTATTAAATTATGAATTAAAAGTTATATTTTATTAGGTCTCAAACAAGGTCAAAACTGTGTTTGAAGTGTACTATCAGGCAATTGAACTCCGTTCACATAATCTTTAATTGAAACCGCACTATGCAGTACAGGTATTCTTCTTCGTTATCTGTCGTTTGAAATTACAATTGCAATCTCAGTGATAAAAAATATATATAGCAGTCTTTCCTATGCATATAATTCGCATTAAAACAGCATTGATCTTAATTTGCGTATGTATGCCGCTCGGCAGGCATGTAAAACAGTTCAGTCCACGGCAGCGCAGATTTAGTAAGCGCAACTCCCTTCTCCACGACATGAAGGAGAGGGGAGAAGACGTCAGAGTTATGTTTAGTAGAGCAGTGGGAACAAGATGAAATTTTTTTTTTCAAAAAGACTAATGAATAGCGGAGATGCCGCCGCGCGGTCTAGTGGCAAGGCGGCTATCTCCGCATTCAGGCCAGCGGTTTCCGCGCAGCAACATGTGTCTAGTTTGTCTGTGCCTTCTAGTGCACACAGATGGGGAGCTACCAGAAGACAGGACCTTTATGCCAGCAGGAGGGGTATCAGCTGATCAGGCAGATCAGCTGATCCCGGCTGGACTTCTGATTGGCTGAGTGGCTGGGGCGGCGCTGCGGAGTGCCGTGAGTATATATAGTACTTGGTTGACAGTTGCCGGTTGTCTGCCGTTGCGAATACTAACGTGTGAGCACTCAGACCTCAGTCAGATCCTACAGTGTGTTAGAACCAGTTGGAACTGGGAATTCACACTTAGCCACTGCCAGATTCCGCTCTTATTGTTTACTGTGTTATTACTGTGTTATACTTTAGACCAGTTGCGGGGTGTTGAGACCAAGGACCTCACACCCAAGTATAGGATTACTGTGTTATTACTGTGTTATACTTTAGACCAGTTCTGGGGTGTTGAGCCCAAGGACCTCACACCCAAGTATAGGATTACTTTGTCATTACTGTGTTATCCTTTAGACCAGTTCCGGGGTGTTGAGACAAAGGACCTCACACCCAAGTATAGGATTACTGTGTCATTACTGTGTTATACTTTAGACCAGTTCCGGGGTGTTGAGACCAAGGACCTCACACCCAAGTATAGGATTACTGTGTCATTACTGTGTTATACTTTAGAGCAGTTCCCGGGTGTTGAGACCAAGGACCTCACACCCTACCATAGGATGCTGTGTTATACTTCAGACTAGTTCCCGGGTGTCAAGACCAAGGACCTCACACCTCAGACTAGGATTGTGCTTATTGATATTTGTTATGACCTCTGGCTCTGTTGACCTCTCTCTTGCTTTCTGATTCGGTACCTCCGCCCATCTGTCTATCAGTTGCAAACCTTGCCTGTACCCGGTTACCGAATTAGCCTTCTGTCTCTGTACCTTATCTGCTCGTGTGTTGCCAACCTGGCCTGTCTGACCCTTCTGGCTGTCACTCATCTCTCGAGTGATCAGTCTTACTGTACTACTAGTGACCAGGCCCGCCATCAGGGGGGTACAACTGTGACTTCCGTCACAGGCCCAGGTCGGGCCCAGGGCCCGCAGCCTCAGGCCCCCCCCCCCAGGCATTAACCTGCTGACTGGTCTTTTCCGGGCCCCCCCCTCCCCCAGCGGCCGCCGCTGTTAATACCTTAGCAGCGGCCGCTCTCCCCTCTCCGGCGTGTGTACTTATTATTCCAGCAGCATCTTCCGGCTGCTGTGTGTGATGATGCGGCAGTAAGCATGGCTCGGTTCCCATAGTAACGGCGATAAACATCGCCGTTACAGGAAGCCGCTGCCCTGCTTCCTGCCGCATCATCACACACATTAGCCGGGAGATGCTGCTGGAAAGTACAGGCGCCGGAGAGGGGAGAGCGTCAGCTGTTAAGGTAACAACAGCGGCGGGGACGAGCGAGGGGCACCACCTACCCATACTGGGGAACTATACTGGCTATACTGGGGCACTATACTAGCTTTACTGGGGCACTATAATGGCGCGCTATACTGGCTATACTGGGGCACTGTACTGGCTATACTGGGGCACTATACTGGGCACTATGCTAGCTATACTGGGGCACTATACTATCTATACTGGTGCACTATACTGGGGCACTGTACTGGCTATACTGGGACACTATACTGGGGCACTGTACTGGCTATACTGAGGCACTGTACTGGCTATACTGGGGCACTGTACTGGCTATACTGGGGCACTATACTAGCTATACTGGGGCACTATACTAACTATACTGGGGCACTATACTGGCTGTACTGGGGCACTATACTGGCTATACTGGGGCACTGTCCTGGCTATACTGGGGCACTGTACTGGCTATACTGGGGCACTGTACTGGCTATACTGGGGCACTATTCTGGCTATACTGGGGCACTGTACTGGGCGTGCACAGCAGTCTGTAGGGGGGCCCAGGCTTGATGTTGTGTGAGGGGCCCCAAAATTTCTGATAGCGGCCCTGCTAGTGACACTAACCTTCCAGGTGTCAAGTAGCTGCAAGGGCTACCTGCTCCTCAAGAAGTCCTTCTTGCAGTTCAGTCAGGGGGCTCTACCCCATAGGAGTCCACTGGCTGCAGTACAGTCTGATTCCCAATCCATCAGGGAATCCTTGGCTGCAGTAGTGTCTGTATCTCCCGCTCCTCGGGAGATAACCTTTCTTACTGTTGCACCAAACGCTTTACCACACTGGTGTCCTGTGTTAAGCTATACCGGTATTATTGGTGATTCTGCAGATCACACATAATCGGGTATAGCGTCTGTATTATTGGTGATACTGCAGATCACCAATAATCAGAGATCCTCTGTGTGCTGACACCAATCGTTACAAAGACCTTATAGTTTTTGAGAAAATCGATTTTAAAGTTTTAATGTAAATTATCCTTCTGACCATAGGAAAATAAACCCCCGCCGACTTTAGCGGTTAATAGCAAAGCCCTTTTAAAAGCTAGAAACACCAAAATTGCTGGGAATGTTAAGTGGAATAGTGGGAACAAGAGGATTTTTTTTTTCAAAAAGACCTTATACTTTTTGAGAAAATCAAATTTAAAGTTTCAAAGAAAAAAGAGTCAATTCATTAAAAAAGAACGATTCATTAAAAACATCCGGCTCATTCATGAACCGTTAGTATAGCAGAGAATGCGTCCTGAGCAGGACGTGAAGCTGCCGTCTCCGCTGCTGTCTCTCCCCACCTACCTGCACCTGTCAACCCCCACCTAGGCTGGCACCCAGTGCACCCATGGGTGCACTGGGTGCCAGCCTAGGTGAGGGTGACAGGTGAAGGCAGGTGGGGAGAGACAGCGGAGCCAGCAGCTATGCTTCCCAAAGGACGCATTCTCTGCTATGTGGGGGGCGTCGGAGATCTTCAATCAACTTAATTGAAGATTGCAACATAAGAGGATACATTTTTCGTTGGATCGTTTACCGAGGATATTGGTCTGGGAATTTTTTTTTAAAGGTACAGGTAAGTATTTCTGGTTAATTAAGAAAATTAAAGGACTTTTTCGTGGTTGTGTTTTTATTTCATTTAACCCTTTGTGGAAATGGGTAAGGGGTACTTTGTACCCCTATACTCATTTCTCCTGGGGGGGTGGGCATCTGGGGTCCCTTTCTTAAAGGGGACTCCCAGATGCCACCATGAATCCTCCAAAGAGTCGTCGCCCCCACCTCCTTCTGGGGCACCGGAGGTGGGGAAGAGCCCCTTGTCCATGGATTAGACAAGGGCTCTGGGAGGGGAATGGGTAGGCTTGGCCGCCTCCGCCCCAGAGCCCCCCCCATACTATGGACCATGCAGGCTGGTATAGCTCAGGGTGCGAAGCCCCAGTCCGCATTCAGGCGATCCCAGTCTGCATGGGGGAGAAGGGGTTACAGGGGCTCGAGAGGGGGGACCCCACACCATTTTTTTCAGATTTCCCACACTCAGCACATAAAAATAATTAAAACATTTTTTTTTTAAAGGATTTCCGAGGCCACAAATGTGAAAAAAGTTAAATACTTTTTCATAATCCAGATCCATGGAGGACGCCATCCGCGCCCTCTTGTTCATTCCGCCATGGCTCCCGCAGCAATACCGGCCCCAGTCAGGACCCGACCCCTCCGAACAGGTCGTGTTCTCATTCACCCCTCAATATGGCCGCCACAGATTGCCACGGCTGCGCAGTCCGCATAGATGCAATTGCAGCTGCGCAGCTCTAGGGCCTCCTCCCGCTGCATCATCAATATGCTTGCATACATCGGACGCAACGGGAGGAGGGCCTAGAGCTGCACAGCCGCAATCGCGTCCATGCGGACTGCACAGCAGCAGCAATCTGTGGCGGCCATATTGGGGGGGGGATGAGAACCCGACTCGTTCGGAGGGGTCGGGACCCGACCGGGGCCGGTATTACTGCGTGAGCCATGGCGGAATGAACGGGAGGGCACGGATGGCGTCCTCCATGGATCTGGATTATGAAAAGGTATTTAACTTTTTTCACATTTGTGGCCTCGGAAGTCCTTTAAATATTGTTTCCTGCTATCTTTTTAATATATCCTGCAAATTTGGTCTTGCTAGGATGTAAGGGGCCTTTGCTATTAACTGCTAAAGTCGGCGGGTGATAACCAACCAGAGTTATAGGGGTGCAAATGTGCTAAATTCTGCCATTGGCTTTTAATGGGCTCCCTATTTCACTTTCAAAATTCCCAAATCTTTTCAAAGGACGATGGCTCAGCAGTGGCACATTTTCTAGCATTGTAGGGACTGTTAGGGGAATCATGACTGGTGAGTTTCGGGCCCCTAGGCCAAAGAGGTCATAGCCTAGGGTCACAAAAACCTGTTCATTTGGGCAATGCAGTGTTCTCCCCAGAATTTTTTTTCCAGCCGGGTGGCATGAAATAGTAGCCGGGTGGCATGAAAAAGTAGCCGGGTGGGGCAAGATGAGAGAATGCAGGGCCGATGCTTCTGTGTGCAACTCTGCTTACAGAATATACAGAATAGGAGGAAGTCAGCAGATACAGCCGGGTGCTCACCAAAACTAGGCGGGTGGAGCACCCGGCTAAAAGAGCCTGGGGAGAACACTGCAATGTTAATGGTGGAGATTCTGATGAACATAAATCGCAGCCATGGCCGTTAGCAAAGTCTGAATTTCACGACATGTCTCATGCAGGTAGAAGGCATATTGTTGTACTTGCACTCCAATGTTGGGCTCCCTAAATCTCTGCAAACCAGAGTTACGGGGGTGCAAAAATGCTAAATTCCCCAATAGGCTTTCATTGGGCCTCCTATATCACTTTCCAAAATCTCACATTTTTTCAAAGGGCGATGACTCTGCAGTGGCAAATTTTCTACCATTGTAGGGACTCTTAGGGGGATCGTGACTGGTGAGTTTCGGGCCCCTAGGCCAAAGAGGTCATAGCCTAGGGTCACAAAAACCTGTTTATTTGGGCAATGTTAATGGTGGAGATTCTGACTAACATAAATCGCAGTCATGGCCATTAGCAAAGTCTGAATCTCACGACATGTCTCATGCAGATAGAAGGCATATTGTTGTACTTGCACTCCAATGTTGGGTTCCCTAAATCTCTGTAAACCAGAACGTAAAGGTAAAGGAAAAAGGGGGTTTGGAGGGCATGTGTAACAGATCACAAACCACTCACTGATAAAGTGAAAAAATACAAAATGTATTAATATTATAACTAAACAAAGTTAAAAAGCACTGATACACGCTGTCAGGGGACCTCACTCAGCATGCATTCAACCGTACAGACATACCACTACCTAGCACCACCTAATGTGATCAGGGATCCCAAAAACCTGCCATAGCGTAGGCCTGGGCATGCTTCTACCTAGAAAGTCCTCCAAAAACTGTGCAGTGTGACAAACTGTCAGAGTTCGAAAGTGAGCTTTGGGAATCCAGATAAAGCGACACTCAGAAGCAAGCAGTTCAGTTATTGCAGTTAGCAGACCGAACACAGATCAGCTGAAGGAAGATTGCAGCAAAATACATATCAAACATGTGGACACAGGACAGAGGTTCCAGATGAAGCAGCACACACAACAAGCAGGCAGTTCAGTAATTGTAGTTAGCAGACCAAGCACAGATTAAATGAGGAAAAGTTGTAGCAGATGCAAATCAGGCATGTAAGCACAAGACAAAGGCATAATGTACCTGGTCCAGATGCAGCAAGGTGGAGTCCAGTTAGCTCCTAGCTGATGAATGTACCTGGTCTCTCAAACCCATGTGCCGGAGCTCACGGCTTGGGGAGTGACCAGAAATCCAATAACAGTGCGTCCATGAGTGTGTGCTGCCATATGATACTGTGGAGATGGAAAGAGGAATCCCAGCCTGTGTAGTTTGCTGTTGTTGTGGCGATCGGCCCGGCGTGGAGGCTGCAACTGCACTGATGTCAATCTGGTGATGTCCAGGAGGGGAAGCTGACCAGGTCGGCAGGGTGTGGATGTAGACGGTGAGCGGGCGGTGGGTCGCAGGGCAGGGACCGTGCTAACACCACGCCGGCAGCCCTGACATGTTTCGCCGGGTCTACCGGCTTTTACGAAGGGACTTGTGGCTATAGACGTGCACCGCCGTCAGCCCTTTAAAAAAGACGCGTTGCCGGACACGTGGGTATCCGCACGCGTCACCTCATACGTGCCATACACGTCACTCCACCCCGCCTCCTACTCGCGGCCAATCACCAAGCCGGAAAAACAAAGCCGGCATAGTGTGACCAGATGGTGCAGCGCAAGTGATCAGACAGAGCAGAGGCAGAAGGAAGGCAGGGCCGAAATGCGGAGCAAAATAAACATTGAAAAAGCAACCAAAGTAAGTAAAATCTAATCACAATGCAGTCACAACCACAAACAAATCATACAGCATAACTAAGAAGTTGATTTTGGGTTGGAAAGGCACATTGACAACCAATACCAAAATATGGACAATGAAAAGCTGCAGAAGTGCAGAAATATGTCCAGACTGTGTGCTAACATAGCTCGGTCAATTAGAAAAAACCCAAACAAAAACAGATGCCCACTGTGAGGTGACGCCGTGGGGGGAAGGACAGGGACACTAAGGCAGGGGTAGACATAGCCCGCAGAAACACGGGGCATATAAAGAACAAGATAGGGGCGGGAGGGCCAAAGGAGGAGAGGTCAAGAGTAAAAATAGGCTTTCATTGGGCCTCCTATATCACTTTCCAAAATCTCACATTTTTTCAAAGGGCGATGGCTCAGCAGTGGCAAATTTTCTAGCCTTGTAGGGACTCTTAGGGGGATCATGACTGGTGAGTTTTGGGCCCCTAGACCAAAGAGGTCATAGCCTAGGGTCACAAAAACATGTTTATTTGGGCAATGTTAATGGTGGAGATTCTGACGAACATAAATCGCAGCCATGGCCGTTAGCAAACTCTGAATCTCATGACATGTCTCAAGCAGGTAGAAGACATATTGTTGTACTTGCACTCCAATGTTGGGTTCCCTAAATCTCTGCAAACCAGAGTTACGGGGGTGCAAAAATGCTAAATTCCCCCATAGGCTTTCATTGGGCCTCCTATATCACTTTCCAAAATCTCACATTTTTTCAAAGGGCGATGGCTCAGCAGTGGCACATTTTCTAGCATTGTAGGGACTCTTAGGGGGATCATGACTGGTGAGTTTCGGGCACCTAGGCCAAAGAGGTCATAGCCTAGGGTCACAAAAACCTGTTTATTTGGGCAATGTTAATGGTGGCGATTCTGACGAACATAAATCGCAGCCATGGCCGTTAGCAAACTCTGAATCTCACGACATGTCTCAAGCAGGTAGAAGACATATTGTTGTACTTGCACTCCAATGCTGGGTTCCTTACATACATCTCTGCAAACCAGAGTTACAGGGGATGCAAAAGTGCTAAAATCCCACATAGGCTTTCATTGGGGCCTAGGTTTTGGGGGTACAAAAGCGCAGGTTTCTGCTGAATGGTACGGCTGAGCAGCCCCAAATTTTAAGGCTTTGTAGGGAGTTTAAGGGGGCTCAGGGATGTTGAGTTTCAGGCCCTTACCTTACCGTTCAACAGAAACCTGGGCTTTTGTACCCTCAAAACCTAGGTCCCAATGAAAGCCTATGGGGGAATCGCCACCATTAACTTTGCCAAAATGAACAGGTTTTTGTGACCCTAGGCTATGACCTCTTTGGCCTAGGGGCACCAGTCATGATCCCCTAAGAGTCCCTACAATGCTAGAAAATGCGCCACTGCTGAGCCATCGCCCTTGGAAAAAATGTGAAATTTTGGAAAGTGAAATAGGGAGCCCAATAAAAGCCAATGGCAGAATTCAGCACTTTTGCACCCCTATAACTCTGGTTGGTTATCACCCGCCGACTTTAGCAGTTAAAAGCAAAGGTCCCTTACATCCTGGCAACACCAAATTTGCAGGATATGTTAAAAAGGAAACAATATTTAAAGGACTTCTGAGGCCACAAATGTGAAAAAAGTTAAATACCTTTTCATAATCCAGATCCATGGAGGACGCCATTCGTGCCCTCCCATTCATTCCGCCATGGCTCCAGCAGTAATACTGGCCCCGGTCGTGTCCCGACCCTCCGAGCGGGTCGGGTTCTCATTCCCCCCTCAATATGGCCGACACAGATTGCCGCGGCTGTGCAGTCCGCATAGGCGCGATTTCAGCTGCGCAGCTCTAGGGTTTCCTCCCGCCGGACTAGTAAAAAAGGGCGCACAGGGATTGTGGACAAAAAGGGCGCTGCCATAGACTGCAATGCAAAATATCGGCTATTCGGCACCCGGCATCGAAAAAAGGGCACCCGAGAAATAGCGGTTACAGGGATCGTGTTAACAAAAGTTTTCGTTTACAAAATAAGGTTTATAACAAATATCGTTTACAAGTTCGTTTTGAGTTGGTCTTATACTTATTTTTTCGTTTTTAAATTTCGCTTATATCAGTTTTAACTTATTTTTTAGTTTTAAAATTTCGCTTACAAAAGTATAACAACTACATTTTCGTTTACACTTCTTTGATCATTTAAAAATTTGTTTTCATATGTATAATGCTTAAATACCGTTTTCAACCTTATTGTATTAGAAATACATTGCTTTTGGTATAAACTTTGTTTTTACTCTTATAATGCGTTGATTATAGTTACTAAAATATTGCTTTTAATATTACTGTTATTTTAAGTTTTCTAATGTGTACATGATTGTAAGGCTATCTATTGTATTGTATATATTTATATATACTTTTCAGTGCAGTTTCTAGGCTAAAATGCACCCAGGGCGAGGGTGTAAAAATTGCGCCCCCCCCCCCCCCCCCCCCGAAGCAAGGTATGGGTGCCCACAGTGTAGGTTAGCCAGGTCTAGTTGCACTCAGTATAGATTCCCCCAGAATAGGTACCTCAGTATAGGTAGCCAGCTATAGGTCCCCCCAGTATAAGTAGCCAGGCATAGGTGAGTCAGTATAGTTGCCTCCGGTATAGGTTAGCCAGGTAGGTGCCTCCAGTATAGGTAGCCAGTATAGTTGCCCACAGTATAGCTTAGATAGGCAGGCGTCCCCGGTATAAGTTAGATAGTTAGGTGCCCCCACTACAGGTTAGCTAGGTGGGTGCCTCTAATATAGGTAGCCAGAATAGTTGCCCCCCGCATAGGTTAGATAGGTAGATGCCCCCAGTATAGGTTAGTTAGGTAGGTGCCTCCAATATAGGTAGCCAGTATAGTTGTCACCTGTATAGACTAGCTAGGTAGGTAGGTGCCCCCAATACAGGTTAGATAAGTTAATGCTCCCACTATAGGTTAGATAGGAAGGTGCCCCCCAGTATAGGTTAGGAAGGTGCCCCCCAGTATAGGTTAGATAGGTAGCTGCCCCCCAGTATAGGTTAGATAGGTAGCTGCCCCCCAGTATAGGTTAGATAGGTAGGTGCCCCCCAGTATAGGTTAGATAGGTAGCTGCCCCCCAGTATAGGTTAGATTAGGTAGCTGCCCCCTCAGTATAGGTTAGATTAGGTAGCTGCCCCCCAGGTTAGATAGGTAGCTGCCCCCCAGTATAGGTTAGGTAGGTGCCCCAGTATAGGTTAGATAGGTAGCTGCCCCCAGTATAGGTTAGATAGGTAGCTGCCCCCCAGTATAGGTTAGATAGGTAGGTGCCCCCCAGTATAGGTTAGATTAGGTAGCTGCCCCCTCAGTATAGGTTAGATTAGGTAGCTGCCACCCAGTATAGGTTAGATTAGGTAGGTGCCCCCCAGGATAGGTTAGATAGGTAGCTTCCCCCAGTATAGGTTAGATAGGTAGCTGCTCCCCAGTATAGGTTAGATAGGTAGCTGCCCCCCAGTATAGGTTAGATAGGTAGGTGCCCCCCAGTATAGGTTAGATAGGTAGGTGCCCCCCAGTATAGGTTAGATAAGGTAGCTGCCCCCTCAGTATAGGTTAGATTAGGTAGCTGCCACCCAGTATAGGTTAGATTAGGTAGGTGCCCCCCAGTATAGGTTAGATTAGGTAGGTGCCCCCCAGTATAGGTTAGATTAGGTAGGTGCCCCCCAGTATAGGTTAGATTAGGTAGCTGCCCCCCAGTATAGGTTAGATAGGTAGGTGCCCCCCAGTATAGGTTAGATTAGGTAGGTGCCCCCCAGGATAGGTTAGATAGGTAGGTGCCCCCCAGGATATGTTAGATAGGTAGCTGCCCCAGTATAGGTTAGGTAGGTGCCCCCCATGATGGAGGGGGGAGCCGCAGCCGCGGGGAGGGCAGCCCGACCTCTCCCGGGCCGCCCTCCATGCGATCCCCCCTCAGACGGAGTGCAGAGTAATGCGCAGGGAAGCGCTATAGAAAACTACTCACCTCGCTGGCTCCAAGCGCTGCTCTCTCGCCGCCAGTCTCATCTCTGCTTACACGCTGATACACACACACACGCTGCTAAACAGGAAGCAGCGTGTGTGTGTATCAGCGTGTAGGCAGACAGAGGAGACTGGCGGCGAGAGAGCAGCGCTTGGAGCCAGCGAGGTGAGTAGTTTTCTATAGCGCTTCCCTGCGCATTACTCTGCACTCCGTCCGAGGGGGGATCGCATGGAGGGCGGCCCAGGGAGAGGGAGGGAGAGGTCGGGCTGCCCTCCCCGCGGCTGCGGTTCCCCCCTCCATCACAGCGCCCCCCTCCCAGCAGCGCCCCGGGCGGCGGCACGCCCCGCACGGGGGTAGAAACGGCCATGATACTTTTCTCTATTTATAATATTAATGTATACGTGATTTTAAGGCTATTTTAAGGCTATTTATTCTATTACAAATATATAAATTATTTTATTCAAGTTATTTGTAGAGAAGATAAATTATTTCATTCATGTTATTTGTAGAGAAGTATTTTAAGGATTAAATATATTATTGTTTATATGTGTTTAGAGTGTTTGTGCGGTGGGGATGGTTAGGTTTAGGCATTACCAGGGGGGTCTAGGGGTTAGGGATAGGTACAGGGAGGGTTAGGCATGGGTTCAGTATAATATACGCAACTAGGGGGTGGTTAGGGTTAGGCACCACTAGGGGGTCTTAGGTTTAGGCACCACCAGGGGGGGGGGTCTTAGGGTTAGGCACCACCAGGGGGGGGGGGGTCTTAGGGTTAGGCACCACCAGGGGGGTCTTAGGGTTAGGCACCACCAGGGGGGTCTTAGGGTTAGGCACCACCAGGGGGGGGGGGTGTCTTAGGGTTAGGCACCACCAGGGGGGGTCTTAGGGTTAGGCACCACCGGGGGGGTCTTAGGGTTAGGCACCACCAGGGGGGTCTTAGGGTTAGGCACCACCAGGGGGGTCTTAGGGTTAGGCACCACCAGGGGGGGTCTTAGGGTTAGGATTCACCAGGGGGGTCTTAGGGTTAGGCACCACCAGGGGAGTCTAGGGGTTAGGGATAGGTACAGGGAGGGCTATGTGTGAGAGTAAGGTTAAGTATAGTTACAGCATAATATATGTAATATATACAATTTATTAAATTATGTATATTTAAACAAAGAGGGGGTCTAGGGGTTAGGGATAGGGATAGGGAGAGATCTGTGTGAGCCTACAGTTAGGTATAATTACAGTAAAATATCTGTAAAACCTACCATTGCATTGCTATGCTTAATACAAGTGTAAATATCGTTTTTGTTATAGACGCAATTTGATGTTTTTTTCAGAATTCGTTTGTTGTTATAGACGGTATTTTGCCATTTAATTTCCATTTATTTAACCTATTTAGCACAAAATTTTCGTTTTCAACCTCTTAAACGAAAAATATGGTTTTGCATTAAAACTTACAATTTCGGCTATACCCCGTGCCCTTTTTTTCCAGGCGCCATTTTTTGATACACGCCTCCTCCCGTTGCTTCTTCAATATACGTGCATAAATCTGACGCATCGGGAGGAGGTCCTAGAGCTGCGCAGCCGCAATCGCGTCTATGCGGACTGCGCAGCCGCGGCAATCTGTGACGCCCATATTGAGGGGGGAATGATAACCCGACCCGTTCAGAGGGGTGTGGACCCGACCGGGGCTGGTATTACTGCGGGAGCCATGGCAGAATAAACGGGAGGGCGCGGATGGCGTCTTCCATGGATCTGGGTTATGAAAAGGCATTTAACTTTTTCACATTTGTGGCCTTGGAAGTCCTTTAAAAAAATGTTTTTTTGGTTTTTTTTATGTGCTGTGAGTGGGAAATCTGAAAAAAAAATGGCGTGGTGTCCCCCCTCCCGAGCCTCTGTAACCCCTTGTCCCCCATGCAGGCTGGGGTAGCCAAAATGCGGACTGGGGCTTCGCACCCTGAGCTATACCAGCCCGCATGGTCCATGGTATGGGGGGCTCTGGGGGAGGGATGGGCGGCCAAGCCTTCCCCCCTCCCCGGAGCCCTTGTCCAGTCCATGGACAAGGGGCCCTTCCCCACCTCCTTTGCCCCAGGAGGAGGTGGGGGCGATGACTCCCTGGGGGGGGGGGGTCATGGTGGCATCTGGGAGTCCCCATTAAGAAGGGGACCCCAGATGCCCACCCCCCTCCCAGGAGAAATGAGTATAGGGGTACAAAGTACCCCTTACCCATTTCCACAAAGGGTTAAATGAAATAAAAACACAACCACGAGAAAAGTATTTTATTATTCTAAATTAACCATAAATACTTACCTTTACCTTTAAAAAGAAATTCCCACGCCAATATCCTCGGTAAACAATCCAACAAATACAGCATCCTCTTATCTTGCGATCTTCAATTAAATTGATTGAAGATCTCCGACGCCTCCCACATAGCAGAGAATGCATCCTTTCAGACGCATAGCTGCCGACTCCTGCTGTCTCTCCCCACCTCCTCACCTGTCACGATCACCTAGCCTGGCACCCGGGGCACCCATGGGTGCCCCGGGTGCCAGCCTAGATGAGGGTGACAGGTGAAGGCAGGTGGGGAGAGACAGCAGCGGAGACGGCAGCTTCACGTCCTGCTCAGGACGCATTCTCTGCTATACTAACGGTTCATGAATCATCAGGTTCTTTTTAATGAATCAGTTCTTTTTTTTATGAATCGACTCTTTTTTTTTGAAACTTTTTTCTTTTTGAAATATTTTTTCCCCTTGTAGTCACTGCCCTCCTCTACATACCCTGCAAATTGGTGTTTTTACTATGTAAGGGGACTTTGCTATTAACCACTAAAGTCGGCGGGCATTAAAGTCTATGGGCGAACCAAACTTTTTTAAAAAAATGTTCCTGGTTCACTGCAAACACGAACCACCCAAAGTTCGCCTGGAACCGTTCGCCGGCGAACCGTTCGGGCCATCTCTAATTACAACTGATTTCAGTCAGTATGCCCAACAAGCATTGGCAGGCAGAAAGTACCACTGGTAGACCCAATTTAGTTTACAAAAAATGTATTACTGACTTCCAGTATTATTGTACCAATGGACAAGACCAAACACAATGCATAAAGTCTGCTGCACCCTCTACACACTTAAAGCCATAATCCTTATGTATATTACTAATGCGAGCTAATCTAACTGGTGTATAGTAAACCTGGTGAAACCATTTTAAATGAGTAACTTTATCTCTAGAAGATATTACCGATTTATGATAAGTATTTATTAGCTCCTCCCAAGCCTCAGATGTCAGAGCAGACCCCTCCAATTGCCACCTATCACGTATTTTTTGTATTTTCTCTTTCTGTGTATATGATAATAAAAAATTGTAATATCTGGATATTAGCTTCTCTTTATTTTTGTTTAACCTCCTGAGCGTTACGCCGCTCAGGAGGTTTTGTCACTTTTTGCCCGATTAGTAAATAATTGTGCAAATTGACTGAAAACTCTCTAGCTAGCACTAAGCTAACTAGAAGAAGTCTACGGCACCCCCCGATCCCCGCCGTCCCCCGTTATACGTTACTCAGCCTGGATCCAGCGATCGGCGCAGCCTCCCTGGACAGCGCCCGTCTTCACTATGGGCAGGATCGCACATGACGCCATGGCGTCATGACGTCGGCAACGTCATGCGCAAACCCGATCCTCCCCATAGAGAGACCGGAGCTGCGCCGGGAGGCTACATGATCGCTGAATCCAGGGGGGTAATGTATAAATGGGGGAATAGCGGAGGATCGCAGGGGAGCGGCGGGTGCCCGACACTTTTACTAGCTAGTGCTAGCTAGAGCATTTACAGTCAATTTGCACAATTATTTAATTATGGGGACTCCTGAGGGCCACAGTGTCGGGCATACCACTAAGGAGGTTAATAGTAATAATTCCAGCTCAGAGGAGTATACCCTAACACCAGATAAGCCTAATTGTGAACGAATAGCGTGTCTCAACTGAAAATATTGGAATGAAGCTCTTTGTGGAATATTAAATTACTGACTGAGCTTTGAGAAATTTGTAAATTGACCATCTAGGAATAACTGATTCACATATTTTATACCATATTGTCTCCAAAAGTTGTTTTGAGACAGTGGCAGCAACTCGGGCAAGTTTTTATTGAACCACAGTGGTGCACTAGGGGAAATCAGGCCAGCATCTACATGTATCAACTTATTTGCTTTTTTACATATCCGGATTGTATTGTTTATGACTTGTAGCCCTGATTGATCTATGGGAATACCCGATCTATATTTCCACGGCTCAATTTTTGCTGGCAGAGACAACAGATGGCTTTGCTCCGATCTGAGACACACACGTGAAAAAATTTCCAAACCGCTGAGCCCCCCTGGGCTGATGGCGCTACGGTGGCATCAGCAGCTGACGTTGAAGGGCATGTTGGCTGTCTGGCCATAGCTGGCGATACATGGCGCCGGACACTGCCCCCAGCTGATTCTGAGGACGAGCTCCCTCTTATATTGCGTTCCGGAGTTGGAGCCTGATCAACGTCTACCACCACACATCCAGGCAAGGAGGGAAGCAGGCAGGCATGCACGCCCGCCCCGAGGTAGTGACCAAAAATAACAATACAGGACTCAGGAGGACCTTTTGCGGCCCTAATTGAAATGAACTAACTTTAAATCCTTTAACGGGAATCCGTTATGGAGGGCAAGTCTGCCATTGTCACCGCGGGGAATGAAGGTTGGATTCCGGCCCGAAGTGGGAGCCTGCTGAGACCCATGCTGTAGCTGCCCTGACCGTGCTTTGCCGACCAGGCATCTGTGGTCAGATGGACCCTTGAGCCAGCGGAAGACAAACCAAGTCGAAAGCATTTGCCAAGAATGTTTTACGGAGGGCAAGTTTTTTTGCCCTTTTTTAAAATTTTTTGAAAATGATAGATGGTTGTATTTTTAAATTGTTTAAAAGTTTAGATGGTTGTATTTTTAAATTGTTTGAATGTTTAGATGGTTGTATTTTTAAATTGTTTGAAAGTGTATCCATTCAAGTGCAAGTTATGCACTGACTGCCAGGTATAATGTGCAGTCACAGATGCAGTGAAAGGTATGCAGTGACTGCAAACAGCCGTTTGTGTAGTGACGGCCGTGCTGGACTGGTGCGTACCGTGACGAGAGTGCAGGTGATGGTGGCTTTTCAGCCCATATGCTTGCCCGGCTGATGTAGCTGAATGACAGAACAGTGACTTTCCAGCTGATCAAATTTGGTCTGACCACAATGAAGCAACGACCTTAATATCTTTTGTGTGCCACCCCCACCCGAGACCCTCAAATAGCCGGCGGTCATTGCTTCATTGTGATGCGCAAGCCCCTTCACCGCGGCAAGGTAATGATCACGAAGGGGGATGGGCACATGTACACGCACCAGAAAAATTAGTGTAGCGGCCGCTGCTAGCAGCGGCCTTAAAAATTCAGGAATCCGCCTAGAGTCCTGGACCCTGTTGGTAGTGGCGGAGAAGGCAGTCAAGCGGCCTGCAGGCAGAGATGCTGTGTGTGGGGAGTGGACTGACTTAGTCTTCGGTCGTGCAGTAGCCCTCCGTGATCCATTCCTCATTCATTTTGATAAAGGTCAGGTACTGAAAACTGTCGTGACTTAGGCGACTTCTCTTCTCAGTAACTATGCCTCCAGCTGCACTGAAGGTCCTTTCTGACAGGACGCTTGCGGCAGGGCAAGAGAGAAGTTGTATGGCAAATTGGGACAGCTCTGGCCACAGGTCAAGCCTGCGCAACCAGTAGTCCAAGGGTTCATCGTCGCTTTTCGCAGAGTCTACATCCACACTCAAGGCCAGGTAGTCGGCTACCTGCCGGTCCAGGCGTTGGTGGAGGGTGGATCCGGAAGGACTATGGCGAGGAGTTGGACTAAAGAACGTCCGCATGTCCGACATCACCCTGAGATCGCTGGAGCGTCCTGTTCTTGCCTGCGTGGACTTGGGAGGAGGAGGGTTACTGCCAGTGGTACCTTGATTGCGTTGTGCAGCCACATCACCCTTAAACGCATTGTAAAGCATCATCGACAGCTTGTTCTGCAAGTGCTGCATCCTTTCCGCCTTTTGTTGAGTTGGTAAGAGGTCCGCCACTTTGTGCCTGTACCGAGGGTCTAGTAGCGTGGCCACCCAGTACAGGTCATTCGTCTTGAGTTTTTTGATACGGGGGGGGGGGGGGGGGTCCCTCAACAGGCTGGACAACATGAAAGAGGACATCTGCACAAATCTGGATGCAGAGGTACTCTCCATCTCCTCTTGCTTTTCCTCAGTGACGGGACGCAACTCCTCTTCCTCCCCCCAGCCACGAACAATACCACGGGAACGTGGAGCAGCAGAAGCCCCCTGTGATGGCTGCCGCGGTTGTTCTCCTTCTGCCGCCTCTTCCTCCTCCACAGAAACACCTTCCTCATCATCACCATCATCAGAGTATGACTCCTCTCCTTCCCCACATGACTCCTCTTCTTCCTCCTCCTCCCCCCTCTGTGCTGCCGCCGGTGTTGTGGAAACATCGGGTTCGTGTGTAAATGTCTCTAATGAATCCTGCTGCCCTAACTCTTCTTGTTCACGCTCCTCCACAGCTGTATCCACCACTCTACGCACGGCACGCTCCAGGAAGTAGGCGTAGGGGATCAAGTCGCTGATGGTGCCCTCATCGCGACTCACCAGTTTGGTCACCTCCTCAAAGGGCATCATGACCCTGCATGCATTTCGCATCAGTGTCCAGTTGTTGGGCCACAACATCCCCATTCTCCCAGATTGTGTCCTTGTACTGTAATGATACAGGTAGTGGGTGACGGCTTTCTCCTGGTCTAGCAGGCGAGAGAACATCAGCAGGGTGGAATTCCAGCGAGTCGGGCTATCGCAAATCAGGCGTCTCACCGGCAAGTTGTTTCTACGCTGAATCTCTGCAAAGCGTGCCATGGCCTTGTAAGAGCGCCTGAAATGCCCACACAACTTCCTGGCCTGCTTCAGGACGTCCTCTAAGCCTGGGTACTTGGACACAAATCTTTGCACGACCAGATTAAGCACATGTGCCATGCAGGGTATGTGTGTCAGCTTTCCCAAATTCAATGCAGCAATGAGATTGCTGCCGTTGTCACACACCACGTTGCCGATCTCAAGCTTGTGCGGGTTCAGCATTGCTCCACCTGTTTGTTAAGAGCAGCCAGGAGAGCTTCTCCAGTGTGACTCTCCGCTTTCAGGCAAGACATGTCTAACACTGCATGACACCGTCGCACCTGGCATGCAGCATAGGCCCTGGGGTGCTGGGGCTGTGTAGCTGGGGAGGAGATGGCGGCACCAGCCAAGGAGGAGGAGGAGGAGGATGACGACAGCGAAGCGGTGATAGCAGGTGGAGAGGAGGTGGCTGGAGGCCTGCCTGCAAGCCGTGGAGGTGTGACAAGTCGGTCCTCTGCGCAGCCACGTACTCCCTGCTTGCTGCCATCGGTCACCAGGTTGACCCAATGGGCTGTGTATGTAATGTAGTGGCCCTGCCCGTGCTTGGCAGACCAGGCATCCGTGGTCAGGTGGACCCTTGACCCAACGCTGTGTGCCAGAGATGACACCACTTGCCTCTCAACTGCACGGTACAGTTTGGGTATGGCCTTTTGAGAAAAATAATTGCGGCCTGGTATCTTCCACTGCGGTGTACCAATGGCCACAAACTTACGGAAAGCCTCCGACTCCACCAGCTTGTATGGTAATAGCTGGCGAGCTAATAGTTCCGCCACGCCAGCTGTCAGACGCCGGGCAAGAGGGTGACTGGCAGACATTTGCTTCTTCCGCTCAAATACTTCCTTCACGGACAGCTGGGTACTGCTGTGGGTGGAGGAGAAGGAACCGCTCAAGGGAAGAGGCGGTGTGGAGGAGGGTGGCTGTGAAGGTGCAAGGGAGAAAGTGGATGAAGACGATGCACCTAAAGGAGGAAGAGGAGAAGGAGTTTGGCTTGTCTTTTGAGGAGTGCTGCTTTTACTCAGGTGTTCTTGCCATAGCTGTTTGTGCCTTCTCTCCAGGTGCCTTCGTAAGGCACTTGTCCCTACATGAGAGTTGGCCTTTCCACGGCTCAATTTTTGCTGGCAGAGACAACAGATGGCTTTGCTCCGATCTGAGACACACACGTGAAAAAATTTCCAAACCGCTGAGCCCCCCTGGGGTGATGGCGCTACGGTGGCATCAGCAGCAGCTGACGTTGAAGGGCATGTGTGCTCCCTGGCCATAGCTGGCGATACATGGCACCGGACACTGCCCCCAGCTGTTTCTGAGGACGAGCTCCCTCTGCTTCTATCATGGAGTCGTCTCCTCCTACTCCTCTCTGACTCCTCCTCTGAACTGTCCCCCTGGTCATCTCCTCTACCGGGAACATATGTGGTATCCGTATAATCGTCATCATAATCCTCCTGGCCAGCTGCGCTTTCCTCAGACACCTCCTCAAGTGCACCAACTTCAGGTGGTCCACCATCATCCCCATCCACACACGTTACGTCCATACTATCGCCACCTAACTCAGACGTATGAGGTGGTGTACCTGCGCCTTCTTGTTGTTGTTGCAGTAGTGGCTGGGAATCAGTGATTTCACCACCACTACCAAATAACTCCTGCGAAGTGTCAAATGCAGCGGATGTGGTGCTTGTTGTAGCGCTGGTGGCTGCGGGAGATGAGGTGTTCTGTGTTAAATACTCAATCACCTCCTCATGATTTTGGGAAGTGATGGCACGTGCCTTCTTCTGAGCACTGTATTTTGGGGCAGGTCCGCATAAAATCACAGCAACACCACCTCGCACAGCCACAGACCTGCCGGTGCCTGGTGGCCTTCCTCTGGGTCTGCCTCTACCTCTTCCTCTACCTGGTTTGTCCATTTTGTCCATTTCGGGGGTATGCTAGCTATATGCAGTGAGGTGGGTTCTCACTCAACACAACAGGTAGTTAGATGCAGTGAGGTGGCCAGGTGGGTTCACACTCAACACAACAGGTAGTTAGATGCAGTGAGCTGGGTTCACTCAACAGTAAAGGTACTTAAGATGCAGTGAGGTGGGTTCTCACTCAACACAACAGGTAGTTAGATGCAGTGAGGTGGCCAGGTGGGTTCACACTCAACACAACAGGTAGTTAGATGCAGTGAGCTGGGTTCACTCAACAGTAAAGGTACTTAAGATGCAGTGAGGTGGGTTCTCACTCAACACAACAGGTAGTTAGATGCAGTGAGGTGGCCAGGTGGGTTCACACTCAACACAACAGGTAATTAGATGCAGTGAGCAGGGTTCACTCAACACAAGGCTAGGTATATGCAGTGATGAGGTGGGTTAAGTAAACACAACAGGTACTGGGTAGTTAGATGCAGTGAGCTGGGTTCACTCAACAGTAAAGGTATTTAAGATGCAGTGAGGTGGGTTCTCACTCAACACAACAGGTAGTTAGATGCAGTGAGGTGGCCAGGTGGGTTCACACTCAACACAACAGGTAGTTAGATGCAGTGAGCTGGGTTCACTCAACAGTAAAGGTACTTAAGATGCAGTGAGGTGGGTTCTCACTCAACACAACAGGTAGTTAGATGCAGTGAGGTGGCCAGGTGCGTTCACACTCAACACAACAGGTAGTTAGATGCAGTGAGCTGGGTTCACTCAACACAAGGCTAGGTATATGCAGTGATGAGGTGGGTTAAGTAAACACAACAGGTACTGGGTAGTTAGATGCAGTGAGCTGGGTTCACTCAACAGTAAAGGTACTTAAGATGCAGTGAGGTGGGTTCTCACTCAACACAACAGGTAGTTAGATGCAGTAAGGTGGCCAGGTGGTTTCACACTCAACACAACAGGTAGTTAGATGCAGTGAGCTGGGTTCACTCAACAGTAAAGGTACTTAAGATGCAGTGAGGTGGGTTCTCACTCAACACAACAGGTAGTTAGATGCAGTGAGGTGGCCAGGTGGGTTCACACTCAACACAACAGGTAGTTAGATGCAGTGAGCTGGGTTCACTCAACAGTAAAGGTACTTAAGATGCAGTGAGGTGGGTTCTCACTCAACACAACAGGTAGTTAGATGCAGTGAGGTGGCCAGGTGGGTTCACACTCAACACAACAGGTAATTAGATGCAGTGAGCTGGGTTCACTCAACACAAGGCTAGGTATATGCAGTGATGAGGTGGGTTAAGTAAACACAACAGGTACTGGGTAGTTAGATGCAGTGAGCTGCGTTCACTCAACAGTAAAGGTACTTAAGATGCAGTGAGGTGGGTTCTCACTCAACACAACAGGTAGTTACATGCAGTGAGGTGGCCAGGTGGGTTCACACTCAACACAACAGGTAGTTAGATGCAGTGAGCTGGGTTCACTCAACAGTAAAGGTACTTAAGATGCAGTGAGGTGGGTTCTCACTCAACACAACCAGGGCCGGATTTGTACTTTTTACCGCCCAAGGCCAAATACAGTATACCATCTGTATGGTTGTTGTCTCTGTGTGCCCCAATGAGAAATCTACTTACTTTCTATCATTGGATGTCACAGACAATAGCTATTTCAGTAATATGCATATAGATTATAAGTTATGTTTTCCTTAACAACTTTTATGTTATGTTTGCCATCTCATTAATGATGGACCCATTGTGTCTCCATGTGAGTTAGGCTGATGTGTACCTGCAGGATAGCGCTTACAGGACTTGCAGGGATGACACAAGTACAGGACAGAGAGTTCAAAGGTTAAAGCTTTCCTTGTAGATAGGGATGGCTGCATAAAACAGCTTTACTGCCCCTCACTGAGCCGCCCCTAAATTTCTGGTGCCCTAGGCCATGGCCTATGTGGCCTTGCCAGAAATCCGGCCCTGAACACAACAGGTAGTTAGATGCAGTGAGGTGGCCAGGTGGGTTCACACTCAACACAACAGGTAGTTAGATGCAGTGAGCTGGGTTCACTCAACACAACGCTAGGTATATGCAGTGATTATGTGGGTTAAGTAAACACAACAGGTACTGGGTAGTTAGATGCAGTGAGCTGGGTTAACTGAACAGTATACAGTAAAGGTACTTAAGATGCAGTGAGGTGGGTTCTCACTCAACACAACAGGTAGTTAGACTTGGATGCAGTGAGCTGGGTTCACTCAACACAACGCTAGGTATATGCAGTGATGAGGTGGGTTAAGTAAACACAACAGGTACTGGGTAGTTAGATGCAGTGAGCTGGGTTCACTCAACACAAAGCTAGGTATATGCAGTGATGAGGTGGGTTAAGTAAACACAACAGGTACTGGGGTATATGCAGTACTGGGTAGTACAATGTGCAGCTCCCTGTCACACACACAGGCAGTCAGTCACTGAATGTGCTGGGCTGCTGGCAGTGGCACACACACTATCAATTAGCAAGGCTGTGCATGCAACAAAAGTGTCAGAAAAAAAAAATGTACAGGTTGAGCTCTGAAAAGAGCTTTTGCTGGGTGCTTTAAAAGCAATATTAATCAGTCAGGAACAAGCAAAGCAGCCTAGAACCTAACTTATCTGTCCCTAAGAGAAAAAGTCTGCAGCAGCTGTCCCTTTCCTCTCTCTAGCAGGCACACGAGTGACTGTAATGGCCGCCGGAGGCTGCCTTATATAAGGGGGGGTGGGGCTCCAGGGCTTACTGTAGCCTGAATGGCTACAATGTGCCTGCTGACTGTGATGCAGAGGGTCAAAGTTGACCCTTATAGTGCATTATGGGGCGAATTGAACTTCCGGAAAAGTTCGCCTGGCGCAGGCGAACGCGAACCCCCAATGTTCGCCTGGAACCGTTCGCCGGCGAACCGTTCGGTACACCTCTACTGATCAGACAGGATTCATTCTAGGCAGAGAAGCTAAAGATAATGTGATGCACACGGTAGGAATCATGTCATTTGCCAAGAAAATCTCCATTAAGTCATTTATGTTATCAACGGATGCTGAAAAGGCTTTTGACAGGGTGGCGTGGGATTATATCCATGCCACCCTGTCAGGCCTGGGACTCGGCCCCTATATGAAGCAATGGATAGGTCTCCTGTACTCTAATCCCTCAGCAAGAGTAAAAGCTAATGGCTTTCTCTCACAACCATTTCAAATATCCAACGGGTCCCGACAGGGCTGCACTTTCTCCCCGCTTATATATATACTGTTAGAACCCTTCTTAAACACGGTCAGAATGGACTCCTCAATTAAAGGTATAACTATAGGATCCACTGACCATATAGTCGCTGCCTTCGCAGATGATCTACTCTTCTATCTCCAAGACCCCCTAGTCTCAATTCCAAATCTCATTCATAGATTTGAGGAGTTTGGAGTCATTTCAAATCTCAAGATCAACTTTTACAAGTCTCAAGCCCTCAATATATCCTTAGAGGCCAAGGTGGTAACAACCTGTAGGAGTTCCTTCCCCTTTCAATGGGAACCCCAAACTCTCAGATACCTAGGGATTAATATTCCATACTCCCTCTCAGCTTTATTTTCAGCTAACTTTGAAACCATAGCAACAACTTTGAAGCAGGATTTAGCTAAATGGGGTACTCAGAAAAGTCTATCGTGGTTTGGGAGACTGGCGTCAGTAAAGATGAACCTTCTACCCAGGTTTTTATATATCAGCCAATGCCTACCACTTTCCCTTCCATCTAATTTCTTAAGAGATCTTCAAACACATATAAACAGATTCATATGGGGTCAGAAACCACCTCGAATTAGACGTACAATACTCACCTTGCCAAAGGAAATGGGAGGGATGGGCCTCCCGGATCTATTTAAATATCATTTAGCATCTCAGTTGAGTAAGTTCGTAGAATGGGCATGCCCCTCAAATCCCAAAAAATGGGTCGCGGTTGAACAAGAAACCGTGCAATGTGCGGCTCCATCCATAGGGTGGGCTGATACTACCAATAAGCAGCAAATTAGTTAGCTTAATCCGATCCTAATAGCCACAGTTAACAATATGAGGAGATACCTACCTGCTTTGGGCTTGACATCCTTCCCGGGGAAGCTCACCCCTCTGCATGACAACCCCGCCTTTGCTCCTTCTTCAGACATTCCTTTCCTTCAACATTGGCCCAACAATGGCTGTCCCAGAGCCCGAGACTTTCTTACATCTAGAGCTATTAAATCATTCACGGACATGAGCCACTTAAGAGAGGAGGTAAAACTAACAAACTGGCAATATTTCCAGATCCGCCACTTCCTGAATTCTCTTAAAGGAGCCTTTATGTGGTCAAAACCTCTGACACCTTTTGAAAATTTAGTGTTAAGTACCAACCCACATAGTCACTTAATCTCTCACGTATACTCTATGCTTTTTACTACACTTAGCAATCAAACTTTAAAGTTCCAGAAGAATTGGGAAAACGACTTGGGCTCCCCTTTCTCGGAAGATCAATGGGACAAAATTCTTACGCTTAACCACAAAGGCTCTCTTAATGTTACCATTCAGGAACAGGGCTACAAGCTTATCTCCAGATGGTACAGAACCCCCATTCTATTACACAAAATTTTCCCCACAATCTCTGATATGTGTTGGAGGTGCGGGGGTGACCCTGGCTCACTACTCCATATCTTCTGGTATTGTCTGCTGATATTACCATACTGGCAGGAGATACACAGATTAATGGAGCACATTTCAGGCTCCAAGATTCGATTCCTACCAGGCACCCTCCTCCTCCATGACACAAATGAATCGATAAAGTCATACAAAAAATCCCTGGTTCTCCATATGGTAAATGCTGCTCGATCACTAATACCTCTGCACTGGAAATCAGTGAATCCTCCCTCAGTGAAAGCTTGGGTCAGTAGGATGGATACAATCGAGTCTCTGGAAGCCCTGATTATGATTTCTCAAGACCGCATGGAAAGATATATGATCACTTGGGCTGCCTGGGTAAAGTTTCAATACTCGGACGAATATAAGGCAATCATGACAGGTTGAGGTTGTCATCTTCTTCCATTAATGCACCACACCATAACCACTTTGTGCACATCATACTTCTATTCTCTCTTTCTATGTCCTTCTTGTTCTTTTCTTCCCTTATTCTTTCTCTGTCTCTCTCTGCCGGCACAGGAGCTAGAATGGCTCAAGTGTATTACCCTTAAAGTAGACGTATACAATACAGGTGTTTAACCTTTATGTACTGTTTCTGTACCAAGTCAATGTATTCTGAGATAATATACTTTTTCTATGCATTTATGTTCCAACCTAGTGCTTAGGTCCTTTTACACATATATTATCCATCCAGGTAAACATAGGTGTCCTAACTCTGGCCCTGTAACATGCATAGTGCAGACATGCAAACACATTCATTGCATCAAACCTATCAATGGATTAGGAGCACACATCCTAACTTCCTCTCCTGGGAAAGACAGTGCATCTTACCAATCACACAAGGGAGCTAATGTTATGTGTCCATGTGCACCATGGAAGTTAGGATGTGTGCTCCTAATCCATTGATAGGTTTGATGCAATGAATGTGTTTGCATGTCTGCACTATGCATGTTACAGGGCCAGAGTTAGGACACCTATGTTTACCTGGGTACTTCTACGCAGTATAGGTGACTAAGCATAAGAATGCATTCTTCTGTGAACTAAAACCCTGGCTTTTAATTTAGCTGTAGGGATAACAGTTGTGCCTGGATGAGTAAATCTGTGAATGCATTTGTTTGAACATTTGCATGTGAGTGTGCGAAGGGTTAATTGACTTTTGCTGTTTCTAGCCACACCCCCTTCAACACCTCCCTTTCCCTAATAATTTATTTAATGTCCTAACTAGAGGCGATGTGCCTGGATATATGTATGTTTATTCTTATCATTGACCCCTGTGGCTAGGGTCCAATTCGGTGCACTCCCCCCTTCCCCTGTATGTTTGTCAGCATGCAGACAGCTTATGCTGGTGTATGCGCATGGTGCACATGGACACATAACATTAGCTCCCTTGTGCGATTGGTAAGATGCACTGTCTTTCCCAGGAGAGGAAGTTAGGATGTGTGCTCCTAATCCATTGATAGGTTTGATGCAATGAATGTGTTTGCATGTCTGCACTATGCATGTTACAGGGCCAGAGTTAGGACACCTATGTTTACCTGGGTACTTCTACGCAGTATAGGTGACTAAGCATAAGAATGCATTCTTCTGTGAACTAAAACCCTGGCTTTTAATTTAGCTGTAGGGATAACAGTTGTGCCTGGATGAGTAAATCTGTGAATGCATTTGTTTGAACATTTGCATGTGAGTATGCGAAGGGTTAATTGACTTTTGCTGTTTCTAGCCACACCCCCTTCAGCACCTCCCTTTCCCTAATAATTTATTTAATGTCCTAACTAGAGGCGATGTGCCTGGGTATATGTATGTTTATTCTTATCATTGACCCCTGTGGCTAGGGTCCAATTCGGTGCACTCCCCCCTTCCCCTGTATGTTTGTCAGCATGCAGACAGCTTATGCTGGTGTATGCGCATGGTGCACATGGACACATAACATTAGCTCCCTTGTGCGATTGGTAAGATGCACTGTCTTTCCCAGGAGCGGAAGTTAGGATGTGTGCTCCTAATCCATTGATAGGTTTGATGCAATGAATGTGTTTGCATGTCTGCACTATGCATGTTACAGGGCCAGAGTTAGGACACCTATGTTTACCTGGGTACTTCTACGCAGTATAGGTAACTAAGCATAAGAATGCATTCTTCTGTGAATTAAAACCCTGGCTTTTAATTTAGCTGTAGGGATAACAGTTGTGCCTGGATGAGTAAATCTGTGAATGCATTTGTTTGAACATTTGCATGCGAGTGTGCGAAGGGTTAATTGATTTTTGCTGTTTCTAGCCACACCCCCTTCAGCACCTCCCTTTCCCTAATAATTTATTTAATGTCCTAACTAGAGGCGATGTGCCTGGATATATGTATGTTTACACCCACTCACATAGTGATGCACAGTCCCGGCTGACCATGTTGGTGGTCTCCAGGAAGGGTGCCAGCACCAAGCGCACCAGCTGCATTTTTTCCCACTCTGCATTCAGGATGATGTCCGGGAGGTGGGTGGTGCCGGTCCCGAACACGGTGACGTTCGCGGTGGCTCTGGCCAGGTATCAGTTGACAGCCTGCCTCTGTTCAACCAGACGCTCTTACATGGCCAGGGTGGAGTTCCATCGTGTTGCAACATCAGTAATGAGCCTGTGCCAGCTCCAGCTGCACGGCTTCCAGGGCTGCTGAGGCACCGCCCGAGCAGCGGAAATAACCCACGGTTTTATGAGCTGCTTTCAAAAGTGGGTCCATCTCCTGGTAGGTGCTCAGAAATTTTTGCACCACCAGGTTCAGGACGTGGGCCAGACTGGGGATGTGGGTGAGGTCTCCCCAGTGGATAGCAGCAACAAGGTTGGCCCCATTGTCGGACACCACCTCTCCGACTCTGAGGCCTCTGGGGTCAGCCAACTCCTCTCCTGCTCTTGGAGTTTTACCAGGACGTGGTCTGCTGTCAGCCTGTGCTTCCCCAGGCTGACCATATCCAGCAGCGCTTGGCAGTGGCGGGCCTTCACACTGCTGCTGAGGTGGGGGCGTTTGGCGGAGGGTGAAACTGGACCACAGGAACCTGCTGACCTTTCCCTGTCCCTGCTGTGGGGTGGCACCACCCACTGGATTGCTGTTGTGGCCGATGCTGCTGTCCCCTCCTCACCCCCTTCCACCAAACTGATCTAGTGCGCCGTGAAGGAAAATAGCAACATGTCCAGAACCTGCTGCTCCAGGAGTCCATGGTCACATGGACCCGCTCACCCACCGCATGATCCAGGCCACGCTCCACATTGGCCATCGCGAAGCGGTGCAGTGCTGGGATGGCCGCGCTTGAGAAGTAGTGTTACTCCCCTCCTGCACAAAGGAGTACGGGAGGAGCTGGGAAGACATGGCCCGTGCAAGCAGGCCGTTCAGCTGGCAGATGTGACGGCTGCTGGGAGGCTGAGCCCTGACCACAAAGGACTCGCTCAGCAGGGTCTGTTGGTGTTTCTTGGTTGCACGGTAAGAGGAGGAGGGAGCAGAGAAGACCGCTGAGGACTGGCTGCCTGTACAGGCCTCAGTGTCGGCAGGAGTGGCACTGACAAAGGGGGTTCTGGTGGTGCTTTTGGTCGGAACACTGCCACCGCCAGCTTCCTTCAGCCTCTTGAACTCCTCATGCTCGTAAAGATATTTGTTGGCCAGGTGGTTGATGAAGCTGGAGGTGCCGTAGTTGGAGGGGTTGCAACCTCTGCTCAGCTTCACCTGGCACACGTTACAAGTCATGAACTTGCTGTCCACTTAGGGCAGATCAAAAAAATGCCAGATTGGGGATTGTAATTTGCCCTTACGCCCTGAATGGGCTGCTGCTGCTTTCTTTCGCGTCCTGCAGTGGTTGGGGCCTGGGGTTGAGTGGTGTGGCTGGTGGTAGCAGCAGAAGATGAAGTAGCAGGCTGTGGATCCCGCATTCCACGCCCACTGCTGCTCCTGCCAATGTCAGAGATGCTGATCCTCCGTGCCAGACCCACGGATGTATCCTCCTCCTCAGACTCAGAGCCAACATCCCCATCCTGTGGTTGGTAGTCACAGTCCTGCAAGATGTCATCATTATTATCATCATCATACTCCCCCTCCTCAAACAATTGCTGGGATGTTGATGACTCCCCAAACTCCTCCTCTGCGGACACCACAGGCAAGGAATCCCCCCCAACAATAACTGTCAACATCTGTGACTCCTGCGCAAACCTCATTGTGGCCAGAATGTCAGTAGTATCCCTCATTGCACTCTCTGACTCTGGACTACAGAGTGCGCTGACTGAGCTTAGGCTGCCCGCTGGGGTCGACATGATGACCGACGAATCCCCATTCGCTCCTGGCCGGCTGCTGCTGCTCCTGCGAACAGGAGTGGTGGTGGAGGTGTGTGTTGTAGAGGTGGTGGTGGCCTGCTCGTCATCCACCATCAGCTGCATCACAGGCTCGGCATCTTTCTCCTCCAATTTGCGGCACCGACCCTGCTGAAAAATGTCCACTACACGCTGCTGCGCTCCTGCAGCGTGACTCCCCCTATCAGCTGGGCGCCCATGGCCAGTGGCTAGCGGCGGAATGGACACTGGTGCGGCAGAACTGCTGGTGGTGATGGTGCCAGCAATGTTTCCTCTCTTCTTGGCCTTGATGGCCTTCCCCCGGGTGCCAGTGCCAGCAGACATACTACAAGTTTGTGTGTGATGATGATGTCACCAGATGGATGTGGGGTACTTGCACTTTATTCAAATCGGGTTAATTGGTGTTGGACTTGAATGTATCTGCACGGAGTGACAGACAGCAGAGTAGAACACAGTGTGCACACTGATGGACGGTCTGTCACACACACTGACACTCAGAGTCAGCAGCACAGCAGAAATGCAGTAATCTGACACACAGACAGTACTACTCTAACAACACTGCAGTACTAAATAACTAAATAACTACACAATAAATCCCTATGCCCTAAACTATACTGTGTAGCTAAGGCAATAGCCCAGGCCTGGCCTATGTGCACAAACAGCACAAGCAGACACCTAACTAGCAGAGATGCTGCAGGCTGCAGCAGAGACGGTCACAGCTCGCAGCAGAGACTGTCACAGCTCACAGACACACACACTAACTACAATCACAATACAACACACTACTACAACAATACAACAGTCTTATTGTACAGGTGGTAAGGTGTAAAAACGCTGGGTTTAACACAGTAATGCACTTGCTTCAGCCAAACACACTGGAGTGTCTCTCACAGTGGTAGTCAAGCAAGGACGAGATTCTCATCATGGCCGCCGCTTTATATACAGAAGGGACTGGCCAAGGTTCCCCTCTGTGATTGGTTGCTTGGGCCTAGGCTCTGATTGGCTCAATGATGTCATGGACGTTATCTCCATGGTAGCAGTACCCGGATCCGGATATCCGGCATGCGGCAAAATATCCGCATAGAGCTATCCGGATTTTTGCCCAACTATCTGGAATCCGAATCCGATCCGCAACGCGTAAAAAAGTTCGGATATCCGGGTTACCTGGATATCCGGAATCCGGATGAGCAACCCTGTAAATTTGAGTAGAATTCTTGAAAAGCCTCAGCAATATGTTGAGACAATATACAGGTCTCTCTCCTAGAATTAATCACGCTTGGAATTGCGGTATAGTCAGAGTTGGCTCTCAGGAGATGAGCAAGGACTTTGCTGCACTTATTGCCTAATTCACATTGTTTTGGGTATGAATTATATCCCAGCATTTGGCCCTATCCAGTAAGTTTAACTCTAATTTCCTTCTAGCAACCTTCCAATGCATATAATTATTTGGAGATGGATCCGCCAAAAACTGAGTTTTAGCTGAAGTAGATTCAGATTCATATTACGTCTGAAGCGCCATCTCATTATTTCTTGTTACTGACAGGGCCGCCCTAAAAGTACCTCTCAGGACTAGAGATGGCCCGTACAGTTCGCCCACGAACGGTTCCAGTCGAACTTTGGATGGTTTGCTTTCACCAGCGAAGGCGAACTTTTGCGGACGTTCGGTTCGTCCCCATAGTACTCCATTAGGGTCAACTTTGACTCTCTACATCACAGTCAGCAGGCACATTGTAGCCAATCAGACTACACTCACTCCTGGAGCCCCCCGCCCCTTATAAATGGCAGGGTTCTCCAGCCGTTTTACTCACTCGTCTGCCTACAGTAATTAGTGAAGGGATAGCTGCTGACAGACTCCGCTAGGGAAAGCTTAGTTCGGCTCTTGTAGGCTTGTTAGCTTGCTCCTGGCTGATTGTTATTCCTAATATAGCACTCCACAACAGTCCCTCCCCCTCCTCCTCCTCCGGAGGAGGATCTTGTCTTCCAGGGATTTGTAGGACGTCAAAAGCACGTTCACATACATTGACCATACATCGGCGGCCATAGCCTCTTAAGAGAAAGTGTCATTAGGGCCTTGCTGTAACATAGATTGTAGTGTAACTATTTCAACTAATGTACCCTTCTTAAACTTGAAGATTGTGTACAATTGTAAGCAGAGTGGCGCAGCGGAAGTGTGCTGGGCCCATAACCCAGAGATTGATGGATTGAAACCATCCTCTGCTAGGTGTACTTTATTTTTTACACCTTGCTTTACCACATGGGCCAATTGGCGGCCATAGCCTCTTAAGAGAAAGTGTCATTAGGGCCTTGCTGTAACATAGATTGTAGTGTAACTATTTCAAGTATTGTACCCTTATTAAACTTAAAGATTATATACAAATGTAAGCAGACTGCAGAGTGGCGCAGTGGAAGTGTGCTGGGCCCATAACCCAGAGGTTGATGGATCGAAACCAACCTCTGCTAGGCATGATTTCATTTTTGCACCTCGCTTTATCACATGGGCAAAACGGTTTCCATAGCCCTGTAAGAGAAAGTGTAATAAGGGCCCTGCCGTAACATAGATATTACGGTAGCTAAGACTACTCCTGGGCCTTTCTTGTAGTGGAAGAGATGAGTGAACTGTGACACAACACTTAAAAAAAAAAAAAAAACAGCAAACAGAGGAGCATTGAATTTGGTAAAGTCTAAAGCCAATGTGTTGTAAGACACTAGTAAGCTTTAGGTTAGCAGGAATGGTTGCATGGCCACCTAGCTTTTCATCCTTTCCAGGCCAGCTAGGCTGACTTCAGCCTGTAGTGTTGGTTGTAGAAGTATAGTGGTGAGCATAGCTGCCCTCCAAGCAGTTGACCTGAGTTCGATTCCTGGCCAATGTATGTGAGCACGCTTTTGACATCCTACAAATCCCTGGAAGACAAGATCCTCCTCTGGAGGAGGAGAGAGGGAGTAGGGAGAATTACACTCCCTGATTGTTGTATACACATGCAGTAGTGTAGGTCTGCAATTTAGCATTGAATGTGATTTCTGCCCTTAAAACACTGCTTTGTGTGAAAACTAAAACATTTTCCCGGGACTTTTGACGTCTATGCCACTCAACCATGTCTCCCTGCAGGTGTTAGATGCCTTAAAACATCTTTTCCATCACTTTTCTGGCCAGCATAATTTTTTCTATTTTTCAAGATCGCCTCCCCATTGAAGTCTATGGCGGTTCGCAAACGTTTGCAAGTTCGCGAACCTTTGTGGAGGTTCGCGAACCAGGTTCGCGAACCTAAAATCGGAGGTTCGGGCCATCTCTACTCAGGACGGCCTTCCCAGCATCCCAGCACGTTAGCATATCCGTCAAACCCTTGTTCTCAATCCAGTAATATTTATAACCTTTCTGGCATTCTTGGAAAACCATCTGCTCCTCCAGCCACCAGGGCCCCATTCTCCAAATCCCTGATTCCCGTGTACCGTGAAATTTAAAACTGCAAGTTATCGGAGTATGATCAGATATGTATCCCATGCGTCAAATGTTGAATACTCTGGACACACGAAAGGATATCCCCAGTACCCATCACCATATATATTTGCGACAAAGTTTTATAGGTATCTGAGTAACCCCACCACTCCTCCCCTAACCTCTCAGCCACTGATCTGTCCACCCACTTTACCGACAAAATAGCCAGCATCCGACGGGAAATCTCTCCCACCAATACCTATCCCCCAACCCACCCACCACTCACTGCTTTTACTCCTATCACAGAGGATGAAGTCAGCTGTCTCCTAGCCACTTCTCCTGCCACCTCCAGCCCCCTAGACCCTGTGCCATCCAACTGCCTCCATCCTCACTTCCCTGTTCTGGCTCCTGTCCTCACCTTTCTGTTTAATCTCTCCCTCTCCACGGACACCTTCCCCTCTGACTTCAAACAGGCCACTGTACTTCCCCTACTTAAAAAACCCTCACTAGACCCCTCACTTCCATCCAGCTACCGCCCTATCTCCTTACTCCCTTTTGCATCTGAACTCCTGGAGCATCTAGTCCACCAACGCATGACCCATTACCTTCACTCCAACTTCCCGTTTGACCCCCTACAATCAGGATTTCGGCCAGCCCACTCCACCGAGACTGCCCTCACCAAGGTCATCCATGGCCTCACACTTGCCAAGGCTGAAGAAAAATACACTATCCTTCTCCTCCTAGACCTCTCATCAACATTCGACACTGTTGATCAATCACTCCCTGCTTCTCCAGTCCATGCAATCTGTGGGTATCCAAGATCTTGCCCTAGCATGGTTCTCCTCCTACCTCTCAAATCGCTCCTTCAAGACCTCCTTCAATGGTTCCTCCTCAACCTCCATCCCACTCTCAGTTGGGGTCCATTAAGGCTCTGTTCTTGGTCCCCTGTTGTTCTCCATTTCCACCACCTCCATCGGAAAACTAATCTCTTCTCTGGGTTTCAACTATCACCTATATGCAGATGACACCCAGCTTTATCTCCATACCACTGACCTCTCCACCACCACCATGGAGACGGTATCCTCTGGCCTCTCTGCTATTTCATCCTGGATGTCTGCCAGGTTCCTAAAATTAAACCTGGATAAGACTGAACTCCTAATCTTCCTGTGCTGCTTTACCCCCCACTGACCTCTACGTCACTGTCAATAGCAGAATCATTTGTCCAACCACACAAGCCCGCTGCATGGGTATCACCCTGGACTCAGCCCTCTCCTTCACCTCCCACATCCAAACCGTAGCTAGGGCCTGCTATTTCCACTTACGCAACATCTCCAAGATCTGGCCTTTCCTGACCCCAGACACTGCCAAACTCCTTGTCCATGCCCTCTTGTCAGGCCTTCCTCAAAACCGCATCGCCCCCCTACAATCCATCATGAACGCAGCAGCCAGACTCATCTACTCCTCCCACCGCTCTGTCTCCACGACTCCCCTACGCAAATCCCTTCATTGGCTTCCAATTCACTTCAGAATAAGCTTCAAGATCCTATGTTTGGCATACAAATCCATACACAAGTCCTGCCCAACCTGCTACATCTCTGACTCTCTTTGGTCTGGATATTTCCATCTCCAAATATCATGCAATCCATAGGTATCCATCCAATTTATAAATGCCGGATATGTTCTTCCCCCCTTGCTCAATCCGGGGTTTACCACAGCGTTAAAGTCCCTGGCAACTACCAACGGACCCCCTAGAACAGTGGTTCCCAACCTTTTCCGGCCCGGGGAACACTGTCTGACCAAATTTTTCTCCGGGGAACGCCGCGGGGGGGGGTTTGTCGGCGGGGATGCAGCCCCCGGTTGTTTGCGCAACCTAGTGGACAGTGCCGTGCGCAGCAGGCTATGGGGGGGGGGGGGGGCTGGGGTGTGGCTGCATAGCTAGCATAGTTGCCCCAGTGTAGGGAGTTTAGTTGCCTCAGTATAGCTAGTATAGTGCCCCAGTATAGTGCCCCAGTATAGCCAGTATAGTGCCCCAGTATAGCCAGAATAGTGCCCCAGTATAGCTAGTATAGTGCCCCAGTATAGCCAGCATAGTGCCCCAGTATAGTGCCCCAGTATAGCTAGTATAGTGCCCCAGTATAGCCAGCATAGTGCCCCAGTATAGTGCCCCAGTATAGCTAGTATAGTGCCCCAGTATAGCCCCCCAGTATAGCTAGTATAGTGCCCCAGTATAGCCAGTATAGTGCCCCAGTATAGCCAGTATAGTGCCCCAGTATAGCCAGAATAGTGCCCCAGTATAGCTAGTATAGTGCCCCAGTATAGCCAGTATAGTGCCCCAGTATAGCCAGTATAGTGCCCCAGTATAGCCAGTATAGTGCCCCAGTATAGTGCCCCAGTATAGCCCCCCAGTATAGCTAGTATAGTGCCCCAGTAGAGCCAGTATAGTGCCCCAGTATAGCCAGTATAGTGCCCCAGTATAGCCAGAATAGTGCCCCAGTATAGCTAGTATAGTACCCCAGTATAGCCAGTATAGTGCCCCAGTATAGCCAGTATAGTGCCCCAGTATAGTGCCCCAGTATAGCCCCCCAGTATAGCTAGTATAGTGCCCCGGTATAGCCATTATAGTGCCCCAGTATAGCCAGTATAGTGCCCCAGTATAGCCAGTATAGTGCCCCATTATAGCCAGTATAGTGCCCCAGTATAGCCCCCCAGTATAGCTAGTATAGTGCCCCAGTATAGCCAGTATAGTACCCCAGTATAGTGCCCCAGTATAGCCCCCCAGTATAGCTAGTATAGTGCCCCGGTATAGCCATTATAGTGCCCCAGTATAGCCAGTATAGCCCCCCAGTATAGCTAGTATAGTGCCCCATTATAGCCAGTATAGTGCCCCAGTATAGCCCCCCAGTATAGCTAGTATAGTGCCCCAGTATAGCCAGTATAGTACCCCAGTATAGTGCCCCAGTATAGCTAGTATAGTGCCCAAGTATAGCCAGTATAGTGCCCCAGTATAGCCAGAATAGTGCCCCAGTATAGTGCCCCAGTATAGCTAGTATAGTGCCCCAAAATAGTGCCCCAGTATAGCCAGTATAGTGCCCCAGTATAGCCAGTTTAGTGCCCCAGGATAGCGCCCCAGGATAGCCAGTATAGTGCCCTCCCGCCCGTCCCCGCGGCCGCCGCTGTTATTACCTTAACAGCTGCCGCTCTCCCCTCTCCGGCGCGTGTATATTCAAGCAGCGTATCTCCGGCTGCTCTGTGTGATGCGGAAGGAAGCAGGGAAGCGGCTTCCTGTAACGGCGATATGTATCGCCGTTACTATGGTAACCGAGCCCTGCCTCCTGTGCATCATATACAGAGCAGCGTTCCACTTCTCACATGTACACCACTTTGTATTGGTCTTTCACGTGGAATTCCAATAAAATTGATTCATGTTTGTGGCAGTAATATGACAAAATGTGGAAAACTTCAAGGGGGCCGAATACTTTTGCAAGCCACTGTATATTAGAAATATATCTCATATTAACCTCAATGCACTCATAAACAACCCACCCTGTATCCCACCCCGCCCCCCATTTAAACATATGAAGGGCTTTAGAACCCCGAACAACCCGAATAAATCTAAAGGGAATGCTTTAATTAAGGCCAGTCCCCGGTCCGAGACTTTTAACAAGTAGCTGAAATCATATATTAATCCCCACAACAGCAGCTCATTTCCCAACCATATTGAAACATGAACAATAGAAACCAAACTTATTACTAGAGGTGTAGCGAACGGTTCCAGGCGAACTTCGGGGGTTCGCGTTCGCCTGCACCAGGCGAACTTTTGCGGAAGTTCGATTCGCCCCATAATGCACTATGAGGGTCAACTTTGACCCTCTGCATCACAGTCAGCAAGCACATTGTAGCCATTCAGGCTACACTAAGCCCTGGAGCCCCACCCCCCCTTATATAAGGCAGCCTCCGGCGGCCATTACAGCCACTCGTCTGTCTGCTATTAGACAGACTAGGGAGGGCTGCTGCAGACTTGTTCTTCTAGGGACAAATTAGTTAGGTTCTTGGCTGCTTAGCTTGCTCCTGGCTGATTGTTATTGCTTTTATAGCACCCCTCAATAGCTTTTGTCAGAGCTCATCCTGTACTTTTTTTTTTTTTTCTGTGTGTCAAACTGACACTTTTGTTGCATGCACAGCATTGCTAATTGATAGTGTGTGTGCCACTGCCAGCAGCCCAGTACATTCAGTGACTACCTGTGTGTGTGACAGGGAGCTGCACATTGTACTACCCAGTACTGCATATACCCCAGTACCTGTTGTGTATACTTAACCCACCTCATAACTGCATATACCTAGCATTGTGTTGAGTGAACCCAGCTCACTGCATCTAAATACCTGTTGTGTTGAGTGAGAACCCACCTGGCCACCTCACTGCATCTAACTACCGGTTGTGTTGAGTGAGAACCCACCTCACTGCATCTTAAGTACCTTCACTGTTCAGTGGACCCAGCTCACTGCATCTAACTACCCAGTACCTGTTGTGTATACTTAACCCACCTCATCACTGCATATACCTAGCGTTGTGTTGAGTGAACCCAGCTCACTGCATCTAAATACCTGTTGTGTTGAGTGAGAACCCACCTGGCCACCTCACTGCATCTAACTACCGGTTGTGTTGAGTGAGAACCCACCTCACTGCATCTTAAGTACCTTCACTGTTCAGTGGACCCAGCTCACTGCATCTAACTACCCAGTAACTGTTGTGTATACTTAACCCACCTCATCACTGCATATACCTAGCGTTGTGTTGAGTGAACCCAGCTCACTGCATCTAACTACCTGTTGTGTTAAGTGAGAACCCACCTGGCCACCTCACTGCATCTAACTACCGGTTGTGTTGAGTGAGAACCCACCTCACTGCATATAGCTAGCATCCCCCCGAGATGGACAAAATGGACAAACCAGGTAGAGGAAGAGGTAGAGGCAGGCCCAGAGGAAGGCCACCAGGCACCGGCAGGTCTGTGCGAGGTGGTGTTGATCTGATTTCGTGCGCACTTGCCCCAAAATACAGTGCTCAGAAGATGGCACGTGCCATCACTTCCCAAAATCGTGAGGAGGTGATTGAGTTTTTAACACAGAACACCTCATCTCCCGCAGCCACCAGCGCTACAACAAGCACCACATCCGCTGCATTTGACACTTCGCAGGAGTTATTTGGTGGTGGTGGTGAAATCACTGATTCCCAGCCACTACTGCCACAACAACAAGAAGGCGCAGGTACACCACCTCATACGTCTGAGTTAGGTGGCGATAATATGGACGTAACGTGTGTGGATGGGGATGATGGTGGACTACCTGAAGTTGGTGCACTTGAGGAGGTGTCTGAAGAAAGCACAGCTGGCCAGGAGGATTATAATGACGATTATACGGATACCACATATGTTCCCGGTAGAGGAGATGACCAGGGGGACAGTTCAGAGGAGGAGTCAGAGAGGAGTAGGAGGAGACGACTCCATGATAGAAGCAGAGGGAGCTCGTCCTCAGAAACAGCTGGGGGCAGTTTCCGGAGCCATGTATCGCCAGCTATGGCCAGCCAGCACACATGCCCTTCAACGTCAGCTGCTGATGCCACCGGAGCGCCATCAGCCCAGGGGGGCTCAGCGGGTTTGGACATTTTTTCACGTGTGTGTCTCAGATCGGAGCAAAGCCATCTGTTGTCTCTGCCAGCAAAAACTGAGCCGTGGAAAGGCCAACTCTCACGTAGGGACAAGTGCCTTACGAAGGCACCTGGAGAGAAGGCATCAAACAGCTATGGCAAGAACACCTGAGGAAAAGCAGCACCCCTCAAAAGACAAGCCACCCTCCTTCTCCTCTTCCTCCTTCAGGTGCATCGTCTTCATCCACTTTCTCCCTTGCACCTTCACATCCACCCTCCTCCACACCGCCTCTTCTCTTGAGCGGTTCCTTCTCCTCTGCCCACAGCAGTACCCATCTGTCCGTGAAGGAAGTATTTGAGTGTAAGAAGCAAATGTCTGCCAGTCACCCTCTTGCCCGGCGTCTGACAGCTGGCGTGGCGGAACTATTAGCTCGCCAGCTATTACCATACAAGCTGGTGGAGTCGGAGGCTTTCCATAAGTTTGTGGCCATTGGTACACCGCAGTGGAAGATACCAGGCCACAATTATTTTTTACAAAAGGCCATACCCAAACTGTACCGTGCAGTTGAGAGGCAAGTGGTGTCATCTCTGGCACACAGCGTTGGGTCAAGGGTCCACCTGACCACGGATGCCTGGTCTGCCAAGCACGGGCAGGGCCACTACATTACATACACAGCCCATTGGGTCAACCTAGTGACCGATGGCAGCAAGCAGGGAGTACGTGGCTGTGCAGCAGACTGACTTGTCACACCTCCACGGCTTGCAGGCAGGCCTCCAGCCACCTCCTCTCCACCTGCTACCACCGCTTTGCTGTCGTCATCCTCCTCCTCCTCCTTGGCTGGTGCCACGATCTCCTCTCCAGCTACACAGCCCCAGCACCCCAGGGCCTATGCTGCATGCCAGGTACGGCGGTGTCACGCAGTGTTAGACAAGTCTTGCCTGAAAGCGGAGAGTCACACTGGAGCAGCTCTCCTGGCTGCTCTTAACAAACAGGTGGAGCAATGGCTGACCCTGCACAAGCTTGAGATCGGCAACGTGGTGTGTGACAATGGCAGCAATCTGATTGCTGCGTTGAATTTGGGAAAGCTGACACACATACCCTGCATGGCACATGTGCTGAATCTGGTCGTGCAAAGATTTGTGTCCAAGTACCCAGGCTTAGAGGACGTCCTGAAGCAGGCCAGAAAGTTGTGTGGGCATTTCAGGCGCTCTTACAAGGCCATGGCACGCTTTGCGGACATTCAGCGTAGAAACAACTTGCCGGTGAGACGCCTGATTTGCGATAGCCCGACTCGCTGGAATTCCACCCTGCTGATGTTCTCTCGCCTGCTAGACCAGGAGAAAGCCGTCACCCAGTACCATTACAGTACAAGGACACAATCTGGGAGGATGGGGATGTTGTGGCCCAACAACTGGACACTGATGCGAAATGCATGCAGGGTCATGGAGCCCTTTGAGGAGGTGACGAAACTGGTGAGTCGCGATGAGGGCACCATCAGCAACTTGATCCCCTACGCCTACTTCCTGGAGCGTGCCGTGTGTAGAGTGGTAGATACAGCTGTGGAGGAGCGTGAATGAGAAGAGTTACGGCAGCAGGAGTCGTGGGAGCCATTTACACACGAACCCGATGTTCTCACAACACCTGCGGCAGCACAGAGGGGGGAGGAGGAGGAGGAAGAAGAGGAGTCGTGTGGGGAAGGAGAGGAGTCAGACTCTGATGATGGTGATGATGAGGAAGGTGTTTCTGTGGAGGAGGAAGAGGCGGCGGAAGAAGAACAACCGCGGCAGCCGTCACAGGGGGCTTCTGCTGTTCCACGTTCCCGTGGTATTGTTCGTGGCTGGGGGGAGGAAGAGGAGTTGCGTCCCATCACTGAGGAAGAGCAAGAGGAGATGGAGAGTTCGTCTGCATCCAGCTTTGTGCAGATGTCCTCTTTCATGTTGTCCAGCCTGTTGAGGGACCCCCGTATCAAAAAACTCAAGATGAATGACCTGTACTGGGTGGCCACGCTACTAGACCCTCGGTACAGGCACAAAGTGGCGGACCTCTTAGCAACTCAACAAAAGGCGGAAAGGATGCAGCACTTGCAGAACAAGCTGTCGATGATGCTTTACAATGCATTTAAGGGTGATGTGGCTGCAAAACGCAATCAAGGTACCACTGGCAGTAACCCTCCTCCTCCCAAGTCCACGCAGGCAAGGACAGGACGCTCCAGCGATCTCAGGGTGATGTCGGACATGCGGACGTTCTTTAGTCCAACTCCTCACCATAATCCTTCCGGATCCACCCTCCACCAACGCCTGGAGCGGCAGGTAGACGACTACCTGGCCTTGAGTGTGGATGTAGACTCTGCGAAAAGCGACGATGAACCCTTGGACTACTGGTTGCGCAGGCTTGACCTGTGGCCAGAGCTGTCCCAATTTGCCATACAACTTCTCTCTTGCCCTGCCGCAAGCGTCCTGTCAGAAAGGGCCTTCAGTGCAGCTGGAGGCTGTAACGATCGGTGAAACACAGAGAGATCTGATTACCGGTGACCTGCAGCGTCACGGGAAATACAGACGTATACCAGATTATATGTGATCTGCAGTATCACCGATAATCCAATATACTAGCTAACCTCTGTTCACCTGAGTAGAGTGTAGTGTTTGGTGTAACTGTAACACTAAGAGGCCTAGGCCTCAGTGCAGCAAGGAGAACTGCACGGATTCCTTCCGCAGACCTGAGCTCTCCAAGACGGGAGGAGTCAGATTGACAGTAGGAAGGAAAGTCCAAGAGTGACACTCAGGAAGAAGTATCACTAACAGGACTGGGAACCGCCTCCAATCGTGAGGTCGGTTCTCGAGGTCGGACAAGCCAGATCGTAACACACGGACAGATAAAGTACAAATACAGTAGGCAAAGGCGGAGTCAAAGTACAGGCAGGGTTCGGCAACGGGGTATCAGATATATCGGGGTACAGAATCAGGAGGCAAAAACTGAGTCTAGGAACGAGCCGAGGTTCGGCAACAGAGTATCAGAAATATCGAGGTACAAGGTCAGAGTTCAGGAGGATAGTCGAGGCAGGCAAAAGTCATAACAGGTAATCACAATCAAACTAGTACTTTAGCTATCAATATCTAGCTAAGTGTAGGATTACAGCTCCAGCTGGTCCCGACACACTTAAGGATCTGACTACGGATCTGGGTGCTCCCACGTATGTGATCGCAACGCCAGACACCAGATGAATGAACAGCCAGCAGTATATGTACCATGTGTGTGCCCCAGCACCTCCCTGATTGCTGGACCAATGGAGAGTGGAGTTAGAGTCAGCTGATCTGCCTGGTCAGCTGACTTGCTCCTATGTGTAATAAATCCTGTCTGAGTGCGCGCGCGCGCGTCACTCTGAAGCTTGAGGGACTACGAGTCCCAGCCAGCACAGCCCCGCTCTGCGGAGTCTCCGCAGCGGGGACCTGCGGCGGTTTCACCACGCTCCATACCCTGATGCACGGAGGCAGCCGCCTCATGATGCGAGGAGGCGGCTGCCTCTCCGTGCGAATGCCTGCTGTGCGCGGAAGGAGCCGCCTGCCGCTGGCTCATGGCGGCGGCTCCTTTGCGCTTTCTCACAGTACCCCCCCCCCCCCCCCCCCCGAGGAGTGGACTCCGGACAGCTCCTTCCAGGTTTCTCTGGATGTGCAGCATGAAATTCTCTCAGTAACTTGTCCGCATGCATGCGGTTCCCCGGTACCCATTGCCTCTCTTCAATGCCGTAACCTTTCCAATGTACGAGATACTGCACCGAGTTCTGTACAGTACGTGAATCTATGATTTTTTCCACCTCATACTCGGGTTGGGCATCGACTAAGACAGGAGGAGGAGGCGTGGGACCCACCTGGACTGCGGGTTTGAGAAGTGATACGTGGAAAGACCTTACTCCGCGCATGCTGGTGGGGAGATCAACGGTGTATGTGACATTGTTGATCTTCCTAGTAACTGGGAATGGACCCACGAACCTGGGACCAAGTTTGTCAGAGGGTTGTTTCAGGGTCAGGTGACGGGTTGATACCCAAACCAAATCTCCTGGTTGGAATTTCCACTCTAACGAGCGTCTCTTGTCAGCCTGACTTTTCTGACTCTGAAATGCTCTCACAAGGTTGTCTTTTATGGTCCTCCACATGACCCTAAATGTCCTCTGCCAGGCCTCCAAGGCTGGGAACGGACTGGACGCAACCGGCAACGGGGAAAACTTAGGTAACTTCCCGGTCACTATCTGGAACGGACAGAACCCCGAGGAAGAACTCTTTAAGTTATTGTGCGCAAATTCTGCGTAAGGTAAGAATTTAACCCAATCATTCTGCGCTTCAGCCACGTAACATCGTAAGAATTGCTCTAAAGATTGGTTGACCCTCTCAGTTTGGCCATTAGTCTGTGGGTGGTAACCCGACGAAAATGACAGTCCCATGCCCATTTGGTGACAGAATGCCCTGCAAAATTTTGAGACAAACTGGACTCCCCGATCGGAAACTATGTCCTCCGGAATGCCATGCAACCGGAAAATATGAGTGATGAACACAGGTCGGCCAATTCCTGGGCCGAGGGGAGTCCTTTCAAGGGCACGAAATGGGCCATTTTACTAAAGCGGTCGACTACCACCCAGATGACCGACATGCCCTCCGACCTCGGAAGCTCCCCCACAAAATCCATGGACAAGTGGGTCCATGGCTCACTCGGGGTGGGCAAAGGCTGTAGGGTACCAACAGATGCCAGCCGGGAGGGCTTGCTTTTTGCGCACACCGCACATTCCCTGACAAACTCCTTGCAGTCGGCTGCCAGAGAGGGCCACCACGCACACCTTGCCACGAGATCTTGCGTCCTAGACACCCCAGGATGTCCCGCATTCTTGTGTGAGTGAACAAACTCCAAGATCTGGAGCCGAAAGGGCAGCGGGATAAACAAAACCCCCTCAGGTTTTCCTTCTGGGACATCCTGCTGGAAAGGACCCAAAGTTTCCTTCCAGTTCTCCCAAGTCTCGGTAGCGGCTAGCACCAACTTCCGTGGAACAATGGTCTCAGGAACAGAGGGCTGTGCTGTTTCTGGTTCAAAACACCTAGAGAGTGCATCTGCCTTGGTATTCTTACTACCAGGAGTGTATGTAATCAAGAATGTGAACCTCGAAAAAAATAACGACCATCGAGCCTGTCGGGGGCTTAATCTTTTAGCCCCCTCGATGTACTCGAGATTCTTGTGGTCGGTATAAACCATGATCGTGTGCTCCGCTCCTTCCAGCCAATGACGCCACTCTTCGAAGGCTAATTTGATGGCAAGGAGCTCCCTATTGCCTATATCATAGTTTTTCTCTGCCGGAGAGAACCTTCGGGAGAAATAGGCACACGGGTGTAATCTCCCCTGAAGACCTGAACGTTGAGACAGCACAGCCCCCACTCCAACTTCTGAGGCGTCTACCTCAACTATAAATGGAAAAGAAGTGTTCACATGCCTCAATATGGGTGCCGAACAGAACAATCTTTTTAGAGTGGTGAATGCCTGTACGGCCTCGGGAGACCAGTGAGTGGTGTCTGCCCCCTTCTTTGTAAGACTGGTGAGGGGTGCAACTACTGTAGAGTACCCCTTAATAAACCTTCTATAGTAGTTTGCAAACCCCAAGAAGCGTTGTAAGGACTTTAACCCCACCGGCTGCGGCCACTCCAAGACCGCGGAGACCTTAGCAGGGTCCATAGACAGGCAAAGGTAGAGGTAGAGATTATATATCCCAGGAAAGCTACCGACGTGACCTCGAAAATGCATTTTTCCAACTTAGCATATAATAAATTCTGCCTTAGCTTGTTCAATACCCATCTGACATGAGTTCTGTGATCAGAAAGATTGTTAGAAAATATAAGAATGTCGTCGAGGTAAACCAAAACGAACTTCCCCAACACCTCTCTAAAGACCTCATTAATAAGTTCCTGAAAAACGGCCGGGGCATTACATAACCCAAAGGGCATCACCAGGTACTCGTAATGCCCGTCCGGAGTATTGAAGGCCGTTTTCCATTCGTCACCTTTTCTGATCCGCACAAGATTGTATGCCCCCCTTAAATCCAGTTTCGAGAATATCCTAGCCTCCATGACCTGTGTGAAAAGGTCATCTATTAAGGGCAACGGGTAGCGATTCTTCACTGTGATCTTATTAAGCCCCCGGTAGTCGATACATGGCCGTAAGCCCCCATCTTTTTTCTTAACAAAAAAGAACCCTGCCCCGGCGGGTGACCGAGATGGCCGAATGAAGCCCTTGGCTAGGTTCTCACGAATATATTCTCCCATGGCCACTTTCTCGGGTCTCGACAAATTATACAGATGGCCCCGGGGAGGTACACAACCTGAACGGAGATCGATGGGACAGTCGAATGGCCGATGTGGGGGCAGTTTGTCAGCTGCCTTGGGACAAAATACGTCGGCATATTCAGAGTACTGATCTGGCACACCTCCCACCTGAACTTTGGTTTGCCCCAATGTCAATTTTCCCAAACACTGTTGGAAACAATGCGGTGACCAGGAGGTTAACTGCCCCGTGGCCCAGTCTATTTGCGGCGAATGGGTTTGCAACCACGGCATGCCTAGGATAATGGTGGAGGTGGACATGTGTAACACAAAAAAACGTAATAGTTCCCCATGCAGTACCCCTATGGTGACTTTCACCTCCGGAGTCTGTGACAGTGGGCGCTCCCGTTGCAGCGGGGAATCGTCCACTGCCGTGACCTGAATGGGGGGATTCACTGGAATGAGGGGAATACCCAACTCCTGAGCAAATGCAAGATTCATAAAATTAGCCGCTGAGCCGGAATCAATAAATGCTTCAGTGGCTACTGACTTATTCTTCCATGTAATCGTACAGGGGAGAAGCAGTTTTTTCTCCTTAAGGGGCGAAAATTGTGTGCCTAGGGTGTCACCCCCCACTACTCCTAGGCGGACCCGTTTCCCAACCTGTTAGGACAGTTTCGCACCCTATGCCCTGCCTCTGCACAGTATAGGCACAGTTGTTCCGTCATTCTCCTCCTCCGCTCCACCTGGGTCAGTTTTGATCGACCAATTTGCATTGGCTCTGGTGGAGGCAAGGCCGGAGAGGTCGAGACAGGCGGAGTTGTTGTTACTGGGGATGCAACAGCCGGTACTGTGTACGAAGTCACCCTGACCCGGTGACTACTCCTAGCCTGCCTCTGATGGCGTAGCCTGCGATCTACTCGAATGGCCGACGATATGGCCTCGTCAACTGTCTTGGGCTCGGGCACAGTCAACATTAGGTCGGAAACCTCTTCCGACAACCCAGACAGGAAGTAGTCCATGAGGGCAAAATTATCAAATCTCGAGGTGACCGACCACCTACGGAACTCTGCCGCATAATCCTCGACCGACCCTCTGCCTTGCCGTAAGAGTTTGAGCTTCCGCTCTGAGGATGCAGCAAGGTCAGGGTCGTCGTAGATTATGGCCATGGCCTTAAAGAATTCCTCCACTGAGGTCAAGGCAGTATCGGTAGCGGGCAGGTTGTATGCCCACGACTGGGAGTCTCCAGTCAACAAAGTTTTAATGAAAATGACCCGTTGGGTCTCAGTCCCCGAGGATCGGGGCCTTAACTCAAAATATGACAACACTCTACTCCTGAAATTCCGGAAGTCAGACTTGTGGCCGGAAAACTTTTCAGGGACAGGCATACGGATGTCATCACTAGAAGGGGATCGCACTGAATCAACTGATGTCTGGAGGGTTCTCACAGAGCCTGATAAGGCATCAATTAAGGCTTTGTGCTGGCCTAGTGCTTGATGAATGCTATCCACCGAAGTGGCAAGCACAGTCAGAGGATCAGTGCGTTCCATCAGTATTTTTTGGTCTGGCGTTCTGTAACGATCGGTGAAACACAGAGAGATCTGATTACCGGTGACCTGCAGCGTCACGGGAAATACAGACGTATACCAGATTATATGTGATCTGCAGTATCACCGATAATCCAATATACTAGCTAACCTCTGTTCACCTGAGTAGAGTGTAGTGTTTGGTGTAACTGTAACACTAAGAGGCCTAGGCCTCAGTGCAGCAAGGAGAACTGCACGGATTCCTTCCGCAGACCTGAGCTCTCCAAGACGGGAGGAGTCAGATTGACAGTAGGAAGGAAAGTCCAAGAGTGACACTCAGGAAGAAGTATCACTAACAGGACTGGGAACCGCCTCCAATCGTGAGGTCGGTTCTCGAGGTCGGACAAGCCAGATCGTAACACACGGACAGATAAAGTACAAATACAGTAGGCAAAGGCGGAGTCAAAGTACAGGCAGGGTTCGGCAACGGGGTATCAGATATATCGGGGTACAGAATCAGGAGGCAAAAACTGAGTCTAGGAACGAGCCGAGGTTCGGCAACAGAGTATCAGAAATATCGAGGTACAAGGTCAGAGTTCAGGAGGATAGTCGAGGCAGGCAAAAGTCATAACAGGTAATCACAATCAAACTAGTACTTTAGCTATCAATATCTAGCTAAGTGTAGGATTACAGCTCCAGCTGGTCCCGGCACACTTAAGGATCTGACTACGGATCTGGGTGCTCCCACGTATGTGATCGCAACGCCAGACACCAGATGAATGAACAGCCAGCAGTATATGTACCATGTGTGTGCCCCAGCACCTCCCTGATTGCTGGACCAATGGAGAGTGGAGTTAGAGTCAGCTGATCTGCCTGGTCAGCTGACTTGCTCCTATGTGTAATAAATCCTGTCTGAGTGCGCGCGCGCGTCACTCTGAAGCTTGAGGGACTACGAGTCCCAGCCAGCACAGCCCCGCTCTGCGGAGTCTCCGCAGCGGGGACCTGCGTGCTAACCGCCGCGTCCAACGCGGCGGTTTCACCACGCTCCATACCCTGATGCACGGAGGCAGCCGCCTCATGATGCGAGGAGGCGGCTGCCTCTCCGTGCGAATGCCTGCTGTGCGCGGAAGGAGCCGCCTGCCGCTGGCTCATGGCGGCGGCTCCTTTGCGCTTTCTCACAGAGGCATAGTTACTGAGAAGAGAAGTCGCCTAAGTCACGACAGTGTTCAGTACCTGACCTTTATCAAGATGAATGAGGAATGGATCCCGGAGGGCTACTGCACGACCGAAGACTAAGTCAGTCCCCACACACAGCATCTCTGCCTGCAGGCCGCTTACCTTCTCCGCCACACCAACAGGGTCCAGGACTCTAGGCGGATTCCTGAATTTTTAAGGCCGCTGCTAGCAGCGGCCGCTACACTAATTTTTCTGGTGCGTGTACATGCCTGCCTAGTTTTTCTGGCTGCACTGCGGGTGGCTGCAACAACAAAACAAAAGGCATGTACATGTGCCCATCCCCCTTCATGATCATTACCTTGCCGCGGTGAAGGGGCTTGCGCATCACAATGAAGCAATGACCGCCGGCTATTTGAGTGTCTCGGGTGGGGGTGGCACACAAAAGATAATAAGGTCATTGCTTCATTGTGGTCAGACCAAATTTGATCAGCTGGACAGTCACTGTTGTTCTATCATTGAGCTGCCATAGCCCGGCGACCATATGGGCTTGAAAAACGCCACGGCCTACACTCTGGCCACGGTGCACACCAGTCCAGTACGGCCGTCACTACGCAAACAGCTGTTTGCGGTGCGTTACACAGTGAGTTTGGTGTGTCAGTGTGTAGCAGAACTCTAATTACACTCCCTGATTGATGTATACCCATGCAAGACGTTTTAAAGCACTTTAGGCCTGCAATTTAGCATTCAATGTGATTTCTGCCCTTAAAATGCTGCTTTGCGTCAAATCCAGATTTTTCCCCGGGACTTTGGGCATGTATCCCACTCCGCCATGCCCCCCTCCAGGTGTTAGACCCCTTGAAACATCTTTTCCATCACTTTTGTGGCCAGCATAATTTTTTCTATTTTTGAAAGTTCGCATCCTCCTTGAAGTCTATTACGGTTCGCGAACTTTTCCGCGAACCAAACCTTCCACGGAAGTTCGCGAACCCGGTTTGCGAACCGAAAATCGGAAGTTCGCGACATCTCTACTTATTATTACCCCCACACACACACACCCTTTACATCTTCTTACGCTTCTTATTAGAGAAAGGGTATGGACAACCTGAGAAATAATCATACATACATACAGAATATTAAACATCCACTAGCAAGTGTTGCAGCATAACTGACAATAACAGGATATTTGTAGCACTATATATACTTGTGATCGTGCACCATTATAGATATAATTCGTCTAATGAGCAACTTAGTATACTGAGTTCCTGCAGTGAGCTTCAGATCAGGCATAGAGTGACCATATGTTCTTTAGTGTATTTTCACACATGAGGATTTTGCAATCCTTTAATGATATCTCTTAAGCTGGATATCTAACAAAGTCTTAAGCTGGCCATACACTGGCCCGATTTGCCGCCGTTTTGACAGCAGATTCGATCACTGGGATCGAATCTGCTGCCAATCGTTCGCGCTACATGCCGAATTTCGATCCTTTTCATCCGATCCCGTCGATCGCTCCGTGCGGAAAATTAGCGTCAATCGCCCGTGGGCAGGGAGCGCGTCGCTAGCGGCGTACGAGTACCCGACGACCGACGCAATAGAGCCGCATACATTACCTGCTCCACCGACACGACTACCCCCGGTCACCGCTGCTCCGTGTCCGCGCTGGTCTCCGGCATGCTTCAGTTCCTTCTGCCCGGCAGGAAGTTTAAACAGTAGAGGGCGCTCTACTGTTTAAACTTCCTGCCGGGCAGGAAGAAGTAAAGCATGCCGGGGCCGGAGACCAGAGCGGAGACGGAGCAGCGGTGACCTGGGGACTGGAGTCGCGCCGGCGGAGCAGGTAATGTATGCGGGCATGCGAGCGGGGGAAGCGGTGGCAGCACCACCACCACCACAACAGGTTGTGAACGGTTTCAGGCTGAAATCGGTTCACAATCTGTTTGCAGTAAAGGTAGCCATACGATCCCTCTCTGATCAGATTCGATCAGATAGGGATCTGTCAGTTGGTCGAATCTGATGGCAAATCTACCAGTGTATGGCTACCTTTAGCAGCTGCCTATCAATGTTGCTCACTCACATAGAGAATTAGCTTAAAAGAATAAAAATTGTGCAAAAAAATAATAATAGTGAGCAACCACTAGCATTTGGTGCAGCATAGTTGAGAGTTGTAAGATATTTGTGATAGTGCAAGCGTATGAAGTGAGTTCTCCATTATATAAATTAACCACCTGATGAACAGAGCTAGAGTGCAAAGTATCTTCAGCAAACTTCAAATCAGGCATAAGATAACAGTAGGTTCTTTTTAGCAGGGCCGGGCCGAGGCATAGGCTGGAGAGGCTCCAGCCTCAGGGCGCAGTGTAGGAGGGGCGCAGAATTCATTCAGCTGTCATTCCTAATTGTGTTTGAAGCAGAAAGAAATAATAAAAGGGGATACACGGCAGTGACTGCAAGCCAGATAACTAGATATTAAGGTGTTGGGGAGGTTGTGGGCCCTGTGGCCCTCTTAGTCTAATAGCAATCAGTGTGTGACAGCTGGGGTGGGAGGGATGGAGGGGCGCACTTTGGTGTCTCAGCCTTGGGTGCTGGAGGACCTTGTCCCGGCTCTGCTTTTTAGTGTATCCTCGCAAATGAAGAGTTTGTAAACCAGCGACGATAACTCTTAAACATGGTAGCCAGGGGAGTCTAAGCTACTTAACAGCAGTGTTCCATTCAGGAAAAATAGCAAAAAGCAAACACATCAGCGCCTAGGTCATTCAGCTAGATGAGCAATTGCCATGCCCTGTGACTCCATCCATTTTATGGCTTCTCCTGGATCAGTGATGATCACTGTATAAATCGTTGGTTGTTACGATAACAAATGTCAGTTAAATATCTCATCAAGGAGCCGCGATGGAGTAAGGACGTCTTTCTCTGCAGCTCTCCCGGTCCGAGCACACCCTGAGCTTGGCTGGAAACAGTATACTATAAACAACATCATTGTTCCGGAGACTTTGTTTGACTTGCAGAAAAGTAGCTCTTTTCTTTTGAATATCAGCAGAAAAATCCTGATAAATCGATATTTTAACACCGGTAAATTGTGTATCCGGGGCTTGTCGGGCTGCCCGAAGAATTTCGATCTTGTCATGGTAGTTAAGTAATTTGGCAACCATAGGCCTAGGAGCAGCACCCGGGTGTGGTGGGCCCCAGTGGCGTAGCTAAGGAGCTGTGGGCCCCGATGCAAGTTTTACATGGGTCCCCCCCCCCAAGCACTCTATACATAACAATTGATACGGCGCGCCAAAACCTGCCAATAGCAACTACAGTGTCAGAGGTGCAAGAAGGGGATGGGGAACAGTTTGCTAATGATTACCACTATTCAAAGTATCTATAGAAGTGATTATTATGAGCACAGGACCAATAGAGAACTAATACTGTGATAGAGAGTGGACCCTTCGGGGCCCCTCTAGCCCAAGGGCCCCGATGCGGTCGCTACCTCTGCACCCCCTATTGCTACGCCCCTGGTGGGCCCCCAGGAACCCGGTGCGCACATTCTATACAAAAGGTACATGAGAATTGCATGTCAGGGAGCGAGGATTTTAGCAAGTCCTCAAGAAATACTTCGGGATGATTCCCCTCAGACTTTTCAGGCAGTCCAAGAAAACGGAAATTAGAGCGACGTGACCTGTTTTCCAAGTCATCTAGCTTGAAAGTGTGGCCCTCCGTTACCTTCTGTACCTCTGCCATGGAGGATTGAATAGGCCGCACAGCATTCTCCACCTCACTCACCCTCCTCTCATTCTACTTAGTTGTATCTCTCAAGTTGGCCAGATCGTGCTTCACAAAGCAAAGGATAGTTCAGTATGTATAGTGTCTAATCGAGATGTTAAGTTAATCTGTAAAGAATTAATAGCCTCCATTAACTCTGCTTGAGATGGCTGACCGTCCTCATCCTCTTCTTCCTCCACTTCCTCCTCCTCCCACTGCATCACCTGCGATTGCGGGTTTTTATCCTCTCTTTTCTTTCTGCGTGATCTATTTCTCTTAGGAACCTCTTGCCCAGGCTCTTTAGCAGTGTCTACAGCCGGTGGATTAGGGGATAATGGCAGTGTGATCTCTCCCTCCTCCTCCTCGTGGCCAGATCCGGCGCCATCTTGGGCCTCCCTGTGAGCAAACTTAGCAAGTCTTTCTGCAGGGCTTAATACCGGGGCTAGCCCATATTTTGTCATGGTAGTGGCCAATGGGCTTATTGCTACACACAGGGGGAGTGGAGAAGTAAAGACCCAGAGCTATCAGCACTTACTTGTGGAGCTGCGGTGGGTGCAGTGCAAAAATTGAGTCCCAGGCTTCTGTGGCCTAAACAAGCATGACCCGGCACCTCCAACGATAAGCAGGAGAGAGGTATCTGTGTGTAGGCCAGTATGTAGGGAAGCAGACTGCCTTGGTTTCACCGTCCTAGCACAGCTGCGTGAGGAGAAAGAGTCCTAAATGTGCTCGGACCGGGAGAGCTGCAGAGAAAGACGTCCTTACTCCATCGCGGCTCCTTGATGAGATATTTAACTAACATTTGTTATCGTAACAACCAACGATTTATACAGCGAAATCATGACGATTAACAAGGTTGCCCAAACTTTCGCATCCCACTGTATGTAACTATGAAAACTGATGCAGTTACATGCGGGGTCCGTTAAAAATGGTGCCAGTTATCGTAGTTAAAAAACGGCGCCCTATAGAGAACCATTATCACTAGTTATTTTTCGTTTTTGACAGCTAAAAAATGGCGCCAGCTTTAAAAACGATACTTATCGTTTATATTTATATTTGTATTGCTCCCAAACGATATTTATCGTTTTAACCCCTGCTTTGCTGCCGTTTGGAAAATATCTGCACGCCGGCTTTAATGTTTAATAGCAAAGCCCCCTTAAAAGCTAAAAACACCAAATTTGCAGGGAATGTTAAGAAGAATATTGTGAACAAGAGGAAAAAAAATCTTTCAAAAAGACCTTATAGTTTTTGAGAAAATCGATTTTGAATATTCTTCTTCTGACCATGGGAAAATTAAACGCCCGCCGACTTTAGCGGTTAATAGCAAAGCCCCTTTAAATGCCAGAAACACCAAATGTGTAGGGAATGTTAAGAAAAATAGTGGGAACACGAAGAAAAAAAAATTGTTCAAAAAGACCTTATAGTTTTTGAGAAAATCGATCTTAAATCTTCAAAGGAAATGTAACTATTTAAATCGCGTACTGACATTCCCGTGGAAACTTTTTCCGCCGACTTTAGCAGTTAATAGCAAAGTCCCCTTAAATCCTAGCAACACCAAATTTGCAGGATATGTTAAAAAGATACTGGAAAACAATATTTTAAAAAAATAATTGAAACATTTTATTTATTTATTTTTTAAATTAAATTTTTTGGGTTATGTTCAGAGTGTGGGAAAAGTTTTGAAAAAAATGACGTGGGGTCCCCCCTCCCGAGCCTCTGTAACCCCTTGTCTCCCATGCAGGCTGGGATAGCCAGAATGCGGAGCCCCGGCCGACTGGGGCTTCGCACCCTGAGCTATACCAGCCCGCATGGTCCACGGAGCCTTCCCGTCCCCCCCGGAGCCCTTGTCCAATCCATGGACAAGGGGCTCTTCCCCACCTCCGGTGCCCCAGGAGGAGGTGGGGGCGACGACTCCCTGGGGGGGGGGTTCATGGTGGCATCTGGGAGTCCCCTTTCAGAAGGGGAACCCAGATGCCTGCCCCCCCTCCCAGGAGAAATGAGTATAGGGGTGCAGGAGTACCCCTTACCCATTTCCATAAAGGGTTAAATGAAATAAAAACACAACCACGAGAAAAGTCCTTTAATGTTCTAAATTAACCAGAAATACTTACCTGTACCTTTAAGAAAAAAATCCCACGTCAATTAGGTCCCACGACAGTATCCTCCATCTTGCGACCTTCAGTTACATGTTGATTGAAGATCTCCGCCGCCCCGACGCCACACACGCCGCCTCCGCCACCGCACTGCTCTTAGCTATACTTAGTATAGCTAAGAGCAAAAAGCATCTTTAAATTTTAGCTCCAATGGTCCCCATTGGTTCCTTAACAGACCAATGGGGATCAGGAGGATCCCCATTGGTCGATAAGGAACCAATGGGGAGCCTTGGAGCCAAAATTTAAAGATGCTTTTTGTTCTCAGCTATACTTAGTATAGCTGAGAGTTGCGTCTATGCATCTATATAGACGCATTAGCGCTAGCTGCCGCTGCCCTCCCTGCCTCCCCCCACCTGTCACCCTCACCCATGCTGGCACCCATGGGTGCATTGGGTGCCAGCATGGGTGAGGGTGACAGGTGGGGGGAGGCAGGGAGGGCAGCGGCAGCTAGCGCTAATGCGTCTATATAGACGCATAGACGCAACTCTCCGCTATACTTAGTATAGCTGAAAGCAGTGCGGCGGAGGCAGCGTGTGTGGCGTCGGGGCGTCGGAGATCTTCAATCAACATGTATCAGAAGATCGCAAGATAGAGGATACTGTCGTGGGACCTGATTGGCGTGGGATTTTTTTCTTAAAGGTACAGGTAAGTATTTCTGGTTAATTTAGAACATTAAAGGACTTTTCTCGTTGTTGCGTTTTTATTTCATTTAACCCTTTATGGAAATGGGTAAGGGGTACTCCTGCACCCCTATACTCATTTCTCCTGGGAGGGGGGGTGGGCATCTGGGGGACCCCTTTTTAAAGGGGACTCCCAGATGCCACCATGAACCCCCCCCCCAGGGAGTCGTCGCCCCCACCTCCTCCTGGGGCACCGGAGGTGGGGAAGAGCCCCTTGTCCATGGATTGGACAAGGGCTCCGGGGGGGAGGGGAAGGCTTGGCCGCCCCTCCCCCCGAAGCCCCCCCATACCATGGACCATGCGGGCTGGTATAGCTCAGGGTGCGAAGCCCCAGTCGGCCGGGGCTCCGCATTCTGGCTATCCCAGCCTGCATGGGGGACAATGGGTTACAGAGGCTCGGGAGGGGGGACCCCACGTCATTTTTTTTGAATTTGCTATCAATTTTTTTTTTTTATGTTCAGAGTGGGGAAAATAAATAAAAAAAAAAAAACGATGTGGGGTCCCCCCTCCCGAGCCTCTGTAACCCCTTGTCTCCCATGCAGGCTGGGATAGCCAGAATGCGGAGCCCCGGCCGACTGGGGCTTCGCACCCTGAGCTATACCAGCCCGCATGGTCCATGGTATGGGGGGGCTCCGGGGGGGAGGGGCGGCCAAGCCTCCCCCTCCCCCCCGGAGCCCCTTGTCCGATCCATGGACAAGGGGCTCTTCCCCACCTCCGGTGCCCCAGGAGGAGGTGGGGGCGACGACTCCCTGGGGGGGGGTTCATGGTGGCATCTGGGAAAAGGGGACCCCAAGATGCCCACCCCCCTCCCAGGAGAAATGAGTATAGGGCTACTTTGTACCCCTTCCCCATTTCAACAAAGGGTTAAATGAAATAAAAACACAACCACGAGAAAAGTATTTTAATAATCTTAATTAACCACAAATACTTACCTGTACCTTTAAAAAAAATGTTCCCACGCCAATATATCCTCGGAAATGATCCAACGAACAACAATATCCTCTTATCTTGCGATCTTCAAATAGCTTGATTGCAGATCTCCCACGCCAATTAGAATACTATACCTTACAATGCGTCCTGCGTAGGGACGCATAGCACGGCTCCCGCTGTCCTCCCCGCCTCCTCACCTGTCACCCTCACCTAGCCTGGCACCTGGTGCACCCATGGGTGCCACCCTAGGTGAGGGTGACAGGTGCAGGCAGACGGGGAGAGACAGCGGAGCTGGCAGCTATACGTCCGCACAGGACGCATCCTAAGGTATAGTAACCGGCTCTTAAATGAGCCGGTTCTTTTTGTATTGAATCAAATGAATCGATTCATTTGATTCAATACAAAAAGAACCGGCTCATTTTCAGGTTCTTTTTGTATTGAATCAAATGAATCGATTCATTTGATTCAATACAAAAAGAACCGGCTCATTTATGAGCCGGTTACTATACCTTAGGATGCGTCCTGTGCAGGACGTATAGCGCTGGCTCCCGCGATCTCTCCCCACCTGCCTGCACCTGCCACCCTCACCTAGGGTGGCACGCGGTGCACCCATGGGTGCACCAGGTGCCAGGCTAGGTGAGGGTGACAGGTGAGGAGGCGGGGAGGACAGCGGGAGCCGTGCTATGCGTCCCTACGCAGGACGCATTGTAAGGTATAGTATTTTAATTGGCGTGGGAGATCTTCAATCAAGTTAATTGAAGATCGCAAGATAAGAGGATATTGTTATTCGTTGGATCATTTCCGAGGATATATTGGCATGGGAGCATTTTTTTAAAGGTACAGGTAAGTATTTGTGGTTAATTAAGATTATTAAAATACTTTTCTCGTGGTTGTGTTTTTATTTCATTTAACCCTTTGTGGAAATGGGTAAGGGGTACTCCTGCACCCCTATACTCATTTCTCCTGGGAGGGGGGTGGGCATCTGTGGGTCCCCTTTCCTAAAGGGGACTCCCAGATGCCACCATGAACCCCCCCCAGGGAGTCGTCGCCCCCACCTCCTCCTGGGGCACCGGAGGTGGGGAAGAGCCCCTTGTCCATGGATTGGACAAGAGCTCCGGGGGGGAGGGGAAGGCTTGGCCGCCCCTCCCCCCCGAAGCCCCCCCCTACCATGGACCATGCGGGCTGGTATAGCTCAGGGTGCGAAGCCCCAGTCGGCCGGGGCTCCGCATTCTGGCTATCCCAGCCTGCATGGGAGACAAGGGGTTACAGAGGCTCGGGAGGGGGGACCCCACGTCATTTTTTTCAAAACTTTTCCCACACTCTGAACATAACCCAAAAATTTTAATTTAAAAAAAAAATAAATAAAATTTTTCAATTTTTTTTTTAAAATATTGTTTCCCAGTATCTTTTTAACATATCCTGCAAATTTGGTGTTGCTAGGATTTAAGGGGACTTTGCTATTAACTGCTAAAGTCGGCGGAAAAAGTTTCCACGGGAATGTCAGTACGCGATTTAAATAGTTACATTTCCTTTGAAGATTTAAGATCGATTTTTTCAAAAACTATAAGGTCTTTTTGAACAATTTTTTTTTCTTCGTGTTCCCACTATTTTTCTTAACATTCCCTACACATTTGGTGTTTCTGGCATTTAAAGGGGCTTTGCTATTAACCGCTAAAGTCGGCGGGCGTTTAATTTTCCCACGGTCAGAAAAAGAATATTCAAAATCGATTTTCTCAAAAACTATAAGGTCTTTTTGAAAAAAAAATTTTTCCTCTTGTTCACAATTTTCTTCTTAACATTCCCTGCAAATTTGGTGTTTTTAGCTTTTAAGGGGGCTTTGCTATTGAACATTAAAGCCGGCGGGCAGATATTTTCAAAACGGCAGCAAAGCAGGGGTTAAAACGATAAATATCGTTCAGGCAGGACCAAAAAAAAAAAAAAAAACAGTTTTAAAACGATAAATTTCGTTCTGCACTATTTTAACCTTTAAAACGATAAATATCATTTTAAACATATATCAGGCAGAAGGGGGCGCCATTTTTTTGCCGGCGCCATTTTTCACTAGACGCGTTACATGCACTATATAATTTCTCAGTTATGCAGTTATGCAGGGAAAAAAAAGAAAGAAAGAAAGAAAAAAACCAGTCCCTCATTTGTTTAGATTTACCAAAGTTTACCATAATGTTCCTAATGCCGGGAATACAAGATGCGTTTTTGTGTTCGTTTTTGCTGTCGTTTTCACTTTCGATAGATTCTACTCTCGATTCACAGCTCGATTCTCCTCTCGATTCCTTATCTTTTCTTATCAATTTACATTCACTTGAATGAGGAGAATTGAAACGAAAGTAGAATAGACCAGATCCGATAGGTTCGAATTTATCTATCGAACCCATTTATCTAAAGTAAAAACTTAACGTGTATTCCCAGCATTATGCATCTGCTGTATTTGTTAGATTTTGAAACTTAAAGGTCACATTTTATGACTACTAAACTGGTCACTGCTGAACCAAGCAACGTTTTGTCTGAACTTTAGCCTACTTTATTACAGTGTGTTTGCTAAAGAATATGTGCAAATTGAATTTGTTTGAAGTTTCAGAAAAGACATATTTGCAAAGTGAGTGATGAACTATTTTTTGTTAATCTACCTGGTTTCAATGGTTACTCATTGCCATAGGTTATCTACTACAGCTTATATGCAAACCTTTAAGAGGCAAACATCAGTCTAATCATCTTTAGATAACCCTTTGCCAGTGTACTAAAAGGAGCATACAGAGTTGATTCTGCCCAATCACTGTGCTGTGCAGAATTTTCTTTTTATTTCACTCTAAATGGAATTACCTTGACCAATCATTTAAGTGCTATCATTCACATCTGCTTTACTATTCCCCATTTTTTTTTAGAAAAAAATTCCTTTACCCATTACATATCCCTCTGAATGCAGCAGCCCGCACTTTTGAAATGTGGGCTATACCCTTGTCCTTAGTTCCTTAGAGGAGCAGCACTCACTATTTATTTCCTAATGCTTGGTACACACAATGAGATTTTCTGTCAGATTTACTGTTGCATCGATTATTTCCGAAATGTCTGACCTGCTTTCCAATTGATTTTCTGATCGATTTTTCCATTCATGTCTATGGAAAATTGATCAGAAAATAAAGTGTACCTAGCATAGGGGGTAGAGCAATAAGAGACTATGGGTTAACACTACGACACAACCACAATGAAGATAGTCAAAATGGATCCATTGAGTGATCTGCTGTATCCGTTCACTTTCGTTCAGATAGGTTCTGGTCTCTGTTCATGTCCTCTCTAATGCACACCTCCATAACCCCTCCACCTCTTGGCTCAATGGAGATTTTGTATGATACCATGTCCAATATTCTTTATGTATAAATGGCATAAAATAAATTAAAGAATGTATATTGGAAAGAGTGTCCAATATACTTTCCTTTTGTTTTTTTTTTGAAATTGCATAAAATTAAATAATGGAACGTATATTGCACAGAGTGCACAATATGCTTACTTTCATTTTTGTTGAAAAATGCCATAAACTAAAAGGAAGGACGGTATAATAAACACTATACTGTATTTCAAAAACCAACAATAAACCAGGGTATCTTGCGTGCATATACTTAATTTAATGGTAGCATGCAAATACACGGATCAGTTAATTTCGGCGCGCGGCTCTGAGAGCTGGGCGCCCCATAGCAGCAATGTTATGCTGCGCGGGGCACGTAGTAGTAATTCGGGGCTCCGGCGGCTGCAAGACCCCGAATTACATCTCCCTCTGAGTTGCGACAACTCGGAGGAGAATAGTATTTAACACCACCTCAGAGTTTTGCGGCAGCGGTGAGAGCCGTCATTCGGTTCTCCCTGCGCCGAACTGAGCGGCGCCGAGTTAATATGTACTCCAAATACAAACTGTGGTGGAGATCACACTCACTTTAAAACATCCTAAAATCAATGACAAGCTAAAGGAGCTGCTATATTAAACAACATGTAGTTGTTGCCACAGTCAATCGCCCAGCTGAACTCTTATGCAAATCGATTGGGCTCCCAACCACAATGGGACATATGTGGGCCCTCCACCGGCACACACTACGAGGCCTCCACACACACACAAACAGTCCTGTAGTTTCTGTACTGCAAATATTAACCTTCTGGGTTCGCTGTTATTTTAAGCCACTAATTACTCAATGCTTCTATTTCCTGCAGCCCATTGCTGCCTCCCCCATACTATTCTTGTCCAGCCTCCCGACTGTGAATGTAATCAAGCAGTATTGCAATGCTTCATACAGTCTTTTTCACATCAAGTAATATTCTAAGTATGGTCTTAGACAATATATCTCTCACTGTACAGGTGTTGTCCCAGCACAGCAATAATGACAAATCCTGTGTGGTGCTTAAAGGGACTCAGAGGAGTGCCCGAATATAAAAGAATACACTTACCTGGGGCTTCTTCCAGCTCACTGTAGGCGGCGAGGTCCCCTGGCGTCCCCCGGCGTCCTCCTGGCTCCTCTCCTTCAGCCTCCGCCGGCCTTGTTACCAGCGTCACCCGGCGACACCCAGGACGGGTGTCGGGCTGGCTCTTCCTGGTTAATGATGCAATGCGTCATCATACCGGCCGCTTCGCGTCATTTTCCACGCATGCACAGACCTGTCACGCCGGCCGCGTGATGACGCATTGCATTATTAACCAGGAAGAGCCGGCCCGACACCCGTCCCGGGTGTCGCCAGGAGACGCCCATAACGGGGGCCGGCGGAGGCTGAAAGACAGGAGCCAGGAGGACGCAGGGGGACCTCGTGCCTACAGTGAGCTTAGAAAAGCCCCAGGTAAGTGTATTCTTTTAAATTCGGGCAGTCCTCGGAGTCCTTTTAAATAATCTTAACTTAGATCTTTCATCATGTCACTCACGGCTCTCCGGTCAGACACACTCTTCATGAGGGAGCTGTGCTCAGGGCTCTATACTGTACTTCACTTCTTTACTATAATAATGTGCAAATAGTGGGAAGAGAGGGCGAAGGGCAGGAATTTCCTCTTTCTCCCCATGTTTGTTCATTTTTAGTTAAAAGGCACTAGTGAGAACAGGTGTCTGTCTTAGTGCGCTTTCATAGTTTTCATAGGTCTATGGAGTTTCTGCAATGTCCAGAAAAGTCATGGACTTGCATTCCTCTCTTGCAACAAAGTCTGAACAGGTCCTATAGATGACATTAGCTCTGTCAACATGTCTTATTATTCCTGTAGATTGTAAGGTCACAAGGGCAGGGCACTGTCACCCTTTTGTGATTTGGAATTCATTATACATTTTATTCGTCAGGTTACTTTTGACCCTGTAATTACCAATTCTGTATTTTGTATTGTTTCTGTATTTTGTAAATTGGTGTATACCATTGTCTGTATTATTATGTACCCCATGTTTGTTTCTTACTTTGTATAGCACCACACAATATGTTAGCCCTTTATAAATCAATAATAATAATAATATTAATAATTATTCACTTATCTCTGTTGTTGACAATGGTACATTTTCATGTGAAGTGTGAACCTAGCCTGAGGACCGAATCTGTGTCAGGCCTCTTGCACACTGCACGCGATTCCGATTCAGATTCCGCTTTTTAATCAGTTTTTACATCCGATTCAGATTCTGATTTGCAGTTTGCTCCTTGCACACTGCAAATCGTAATCTGAATGGGATGTAAAAACTGATTAAAAAGCGGAATCTGAATCGGAATCGCGTGTAGTGTGCAAGAGGCCTCATGCTGTTGGAAGGTGGAACTATTGTGAAAAAAACATTTTTTTAATTAATAAAAAAATACATTTTTTATGTGTTGTGAGGCTGAAAGACATAAAAATCATGAATGCAATGGTAAAAAAAAATTGCGTAATCCACTCACATATAGATGAGTTTCCTCTGTCAGCTGCTAAGATTCCGACGGAGCTGTGGAGCAGCTCACTCACTTGCTGGGGGACACAAAATGCAGCTTCCATTCTGCTTCTAAAAAGTTCTCACTGCAAAGCTGTAACATTGGTACATTCCAACCTTTCACAGCTACCTCGTAGACACCTCCAACCACAGGTGATCTTTTATTACCTTGCTATTATGACCAGTGCTACCATAGGGGCAATCTGGGCAATTGCCCTAGGGTCCCCTGAGCACTGCTGGCCCCTCCTAGGTCTCCCTCCAACTTGTGCTCCCCAGGACCACTGCAGAGTTTTTGGTAGCATTGCTACTCGCCTGTACCAGCTTGTACGCTGCTCCCCATCTTCATCCTTGCATGGCCTCATCTTCTTGGTGACCTGGCACGTCATACTGTAAGAATGAGAAGAGGCGCCCCTGCGAGGATGAAAATGAAAGCACACAGAATAATGGACAGGTGAGTTGCTATGCTGCCAAAAACTTTTCAGGGGCCCCTGGAAACACAATAAAGTTGGGAGGGAGATCTGCGGCAGCCACCTTGGGGGCACTGGGAGTTAATTTGCTGCCAATGGGAGGTGGTGTCAAATGCCCTTTAGGTTACTTATTCCCAAGGGCCCCATTGTAGCTAAAGCCAGCTCTACTCGCTATACTGCTCTTTTAGTGTAGTTCCTGTAAGGCCCTCCACCACTTATGCCAGGCATAATATCCTACATAATTTCATAATACTAAATGAGTAAATGTATTCATACATACGTTTGCACATATAAGTTTATCTATGTGTAAAATACTGTAGAGTAAAAGCAAAATTAAAGCATTAGTCAACTGACTTATGTAAGTGCATCATGAGACCAAGCATAGCAGCAAACAGTGATGCTCCGGGTAACCTGGATATCCGAACTTTTTTACACTATCCGATTCGGATTCCAAATTATTTTTAAAATCCGGATAGCTATCCGCAGATATTTGGACGCATGACACGGATATCCGAGAAATCCGGATCCGAAACCGATTACAACGATAAAATCTCTCCTCCCTCCACCTTCCTCCCTTCAAGCCCACCCAGGGACGGCCTTGCCTTTTGTGTTCAACAGTTGTCCGAAGAGAACCCCAAATAGCCATTTAGCAGAAACCGCATGCACAGTCTCTGTGGCGCAATTGGTTAGCACATTCGGCTGTTAACTGAAAGGTGGGTGGTTCAAGCACACCCAGGGACGGCCTTGCCTTTTGTGTTCAACTGTTGTCTGAAGAGAACCCCAGATAGCCATTTAGCAGCAACTGAGTGCACAGTCTCTGTGGCGCAATTGGTTAGCGCATTTGGCTGTTAACCGAAAGGTTGGTGATTCAAGCCCACCCAGGGACGGCCTTGCCTGTTGTGTTCAACACTTGTCCAAAGATAGCCATGTAGATTTATCTCTCTCTCTAGTAGGGATGGTCACTGCTTTCCGCAGAATTGTATTTTCCGCGATTCCAGGTGGAAATTGGTCATTCCGTTCCGTTTGGTCAGAACGGAATTGCTTTTTCAATCCGGCGGAATACCGAAATTGCCTGTGAAGAGCGATGATTCTACATGGCTAACTGGGGTTCTCTTCGGACAACTGTTGAACACAAAAGGCAAGGCCATCCCTAGGTGGGCTTGAACTACCAACCTTTCAGTTAACAGCCAAATGCGCTAATCAATTGCGCCACAGAGACTGTGCACTCAGTTGCTGCTAAATGGCTACCTGGGGTTCTCTTCGGACAACTGTTAAACACAAAAGGCAAGGCTGTCCCTGGGTGGGCTTGAAGAGACAGAGACTGTGCACTCTGTTGCTGCTAAATGATTTTATGATTTATGATGTATGTGTGTCTTTTGGAGGGAGGAAGTAAGTCTGCTCCAAGAAGTTTAACACCACTTTTTCCTACAGCAAAGCATTCACTGTGTGGCAGTATAGTGGTGAACATAGCTGCCTTCCAAGCAGTTGACCTGGGTTTGATTCCTGGCCAATGTATGTGAGCTTGCTTTTGACATCCCGACAAATCCCTGGAGGAGGTGTTTTTCACCTTCCAAAACGTTTTGGAAGCATTTTAAATGGCACTTCCGGTTTTTTTATCCAGATATCCGAATAGGTCGGATGCGTCCAGATATCCGCGTTCACGCGGATATCTAAAAGGTCTGATTCGGATATCCGAACCGACACCATCTAGATATCCGGATACGGATCAATTTGGATTATAAAAAGTACTATCCAACCACCCCTGGCAGCAAATGCCTAAAAATATTGTCAGGAATCGGCCCGCGGCACGCCTGCGTATACGGTTCCAGACTGCGGGTTTGACCAGATCAAGTGGGGAACAGCTTTATTCAAGCTACAAACAAGGCTGTGACCCCTAAAAAGCTTCTTACTGCCACCACTAGCGGTTTGCTAGACACGTCCACTCGCTGTCGAGTGCTCAGCACGCAATCCGCGTTTTCGTATTCGGGTCAGCTTTGCGCTTTAGGCCGAATACGGGAATGCCACGCACACACACGCACAGTTGCAATCTTACACTGTAGTGAAGCAAAACCACTAACAGTCGTTCCGAACGATACTGTTAGCTACTCTGCTGTCGAGCTACTCGCACTGGAGTTTTCGTACGTTGGGTCAGCTGCACGCTTTAGGTAGATAGATATGTTCCTGTGTAATATGTTCCTGTAGTCCCTAATATAAGCACCTCAATATATCACCACACCTCCCCTCTTTAGAATGGGGCAAGGCAGATGATCTTCCCAGATTATCCTGCCAGCGCCTACATTGTTGGTTCTGCTTGATGGGACAGCCCATCAGCATTCCCATGATTGCTCCCCTTCCAGATGGCGCTGGCAGATGATTCTAACGAATCATCCTGCCAAAGCCTATATTGACGGCCTGGCCTGGTGGGGTAACCCTTTTGCACCTGTCAGTTAGCTCCAAGCTACGCGACTGGAAAGCTAGGTCAGGTTGCTGCAATGTGTCGTTTCCCTTGGCAACCTGACGTAACCAACCAGGGGAATGCGGGTCAGTGACGACCGTGGATTCGCGACCATAGAGACAGTGCTGCAGCTGGGGACGGGTTCAGACCGTCACTACCCGCACTTTCTCTATAGTGGCAGGAGCTATCTCTCGGTCCCTTTGGGGAACGATTATCTGCCGGTCTGCCTCCTCCACTAAGGACAGCTCCGAGGGAATAACTTTCCAGAACCCTCTCAGCCCGCCCCTCCCAGCTGGTGACCTGCTGGCCAGACCCCTGAGCTGTTCCAGGCTGCTGTCAACTCGAACAGCCCCAGAGAGCTCAGTGCTGCCTGTCACACATTCCAGGAAGGCTGCAGACGGAGAGGCTCCTGGGCCCTCAGGGCCAGGTTCCGAAGTGGATGTTGCTGACCCAGCAACATTTGTCAATTCAGTGGACAGTCCCTCTGCTGTAGACTCGCTAGCGCTGCGGGTTACCACGGCAGCTAAGGGAGCGCCCACATTACACATATCATAAACCACATCACCTTTGGTCTTGAAAACATCTGAAGGGGGAAGATCTGGCCTGGTGCCGTCTGCCCCTTCAGTGGACAGTCCAACTGCTGCAGCCCAGCGAGCACTGCTGGTTACTCCTGCAGCTGACGGAGTGTCCACATGACACACAGCATTATGTAGCACAACACATATGACATCAGCATTATCCATCTTACACACATTGACATTTAGAACATCGCATTCCACATCAACATTATCTGCCGCATTATACACAGTGCTACTCAGTACTTCACAAGTAGCATCAACAGTTCTTGCATCGATCGCCTCGATAGTCCGTGCGTCATAAATGACATCATCAGTTTCTGCATTCTCCATATCAACATGTCCCACTCCAGGCCTAGGCACTGGAGAATCACTAGGGATGGCTCCTAGTACACAGTCCATAGCCCCTGGGGCTTCACCAGCACTCTCCACTTGCACAGCATTATCAGACAGTACCTTGCAATAGTCCTGAACTTCTGCTGGGGATGCAGGCTCCACGGGGTTTGGAGTAGGCTCATACCGGGCCACTAACCGTCCCAGGTCAGTACCCAGCAAAACGTTGGTGGGGATTTTGTCAGTTACCCCAACTTCCTTCATTACGCTGCCGGCCCTCCAATCCAGGTGGACCAAGGCGGTGGGTATTGCAGGGGTGACACTCCCAACTCCTCTGACAGCAATCATTTTCCCAGGTATGTACTGCTCCGGGTTCACAAGCTGGGGATGTATGAGAGTCACTTCTGCTCCAGTGTCTCTCAGCCCAGTGGCAACTGTACCCCCAACCGTGACAAGCTGCAGATTCTCTGCATAGCCAGTGGCATTCCTGGTAGCACACAAAGCCGTTGGGACTTCACTGGGGTTTGAGGCCTCACTGGATTTTGGGGCCTCCTTCTTCCTCTCTGGGCAAGTCATGCTGATATGACCCACCCTGTCACATACAAAGCATTTCCGAGTGTCAGTGGTCGGTTGCCGGAATCCAGGAGACAGCGGTGCTTGCCTCCTCTGGGTGCTGGGTGACACAGGTTTAGCAATCTGTTCTCCCCGCCAGCTGGGAGTAGTAGTCCTCCGAGACTCGGGTGCTCTATGGGCGGTGTAGGAATCGGCCAGTTACGCAGCCTCATCCACTGTCTTTGGCTCTCGATCCAGCACAAACAGCCGGACCTCAACAGGACAGGTGTGTAGGAACTGGTCTTTTATCATCAGCTCCTGCAGGGCGTCCAAGGTTTTGACTGACAGTCCTTTTAACCACTGCTGGAAGGCAGTGCGCAGGTTGCAAGCATGATCCAGGTAGCTGTCATTAGGACCTCGCTGCACTGTCTTTAAACATTTGTGATACACCTCTGGCGTGAGGTGGTATCGCGCAATGATGGCTTTCTTAATTGCCTCAAAGTCTGTTTCTTCCTCCTGGGGGAGGCTCACAAACGCCTCCAGGGCCTTGCCTCTCAGCCCTGGTGTGAGGTATCTTGCCCACTGCTCACGGGGCACCCCATACTGCCGACAAGTCTTTTCAAACCCCTATAGGAAAGTGTCTATGTCAGAATCCTTGTCCATAGCGGGGAACTTATCCAGGGGGATTCTGTGGACTCGCTCACCTTCGCGTTCTGTGGGTCTAGCAGACCAGTTCTGCTGCTGAAGTTTAGCCAGCTCCAGCTGGTGTCGCCGTTCAGCACTTTCCCTCTCGGCCTGGTGTTGCCGTTCAGCTCTCCCCTCCTCTGCCCAGAGTCTGTCCCTCTCGGCCTGGAGTCGCTGGGCAGCTTGTTCCCTCTCTTCTTGCCGATGTTCCAGGATCAGCTTTAGGCGCAGTTCGGGCTCAGCCGAACCTAGTAGCTGTAGGTCGGCTTCCAGAGATGCCATCTCCGTGTTCGGCGTATCGTCCCGGACATCGTCTCTACTCGTATCCTCTGGCGGGAGCGATTCCTCCTCTGGCGTGTCGTGAGCTGCATCCGCTGATGTTGAAGCACGGGCTTGCTCTGCCTCATCATACTCCTCGAGGGCACGAACTAACTGCTCCTTAGTCTGGCCGCTCACCGTCTCGATGCCTTTGTGCTCACACAGGTTGAGTAGTATCTCTTTGTTTTGCCTTGCATAGCTGGATGCTTCCTGAGCCATCGTGTTGCAAAAAGAAAAAGAAAAAAAAAAGGGGGGGGGGGATGGAAAACAAAAATGCCAAGTGTGTATCCTTGAACAAAAAAAAGTATATAGATTCTGCACTGAGTAGACTTCTGTGGGCTAGTTGCTTCTAGAAAGCTTCCAGCCTTTAGTACTTAGAATAGCAAGCTAAACTGCGTACTAATGTACTAAACGTTCCCACCACTGCCAGCCAATTATGTCAGGAACCGGCCCACGGCACGCCTGCGTATACGGTTCCCGACTGCGGGTTTGACCAGATCAAGCGGGGAACAGCCTTATTCAAGCTACAAACAAGGCTGTGACCCCTAAAAAGCTTCTTACTGCCACCACTAGTGGTTTGCTAGACACGTCCACTCGCTGTCGAGTGCTCAGCACGCAATCCGCGTTTTCGTATTCGGGTCAGCTTTGCGCTTTAGGCTGAATACAGGAACGCCACGCACACACACGCACAGTTGCAATCTTACACTGTAGTGAAGCAAAACCACTAACAGTTGTTCCGAACGATACTGTTAGCTACTCTGCTGTCGAGCTACTCGCACTGGCGTTTTCGTACGTTGGGTCAGCTGCACGCTTTAGGCCAACGTATGACAAACGCCCCCACACACAATGCAATTACAATTTCATATGGTAGTGTTGCTCAAGCATACAATTAGGCAGGGACTTATACACAGTTACACTGCAGTCTCCTCTAGGCTATGAGTGTTAGTTTAGTACAGCAGAGGTCAAGCTTATTAAATAATAATTTAATATTCCAGGGAAAAAAGTGGAACAATGCAGAACAGAATATATACAAAAGATTACAAAAACAAAGTAAAAAAAAAAAGTACAAAGTAAAAAGTACAAGATAAAAGTTACAAAAATAAAAGTTACAAAAATACACACACGGATATTTGCATAAAAGTAAACGGGGAAAAAAGAACGTTACCAGCTTAGGTTAGAACGTTGTTTGACGGGAGGACGCCGTTTGTTCGACCAGGAGTCGTGATCATCCCTAGCTATGCGCTACCTCCAGGAGAAGATACCTGTGACTGTTCTGGACCACCTTAAATAGTCTGAAGTGTCCCCTGGGGCATTTAATGTCCAGCCCCCAGGAACTAATGCAATTTCCCCGTTTGTGACATCACCGAACGCTTGTCATAATCTTCCTGTGATATGCGAACTTCAAAGGGTTCCTGTTTGGACGGGGGGAACTAGTTTTAATTACATCCTCAGACATAATTCAATTTCCAGAGACCTCACGTCCATGTATGAAAAGTGTATTATAGCACATACATGAAAAGACTTCCCTAATCCAAGTTACAGGTGACAATTGATTAAGGCTTCCTCCACCTTCCAGCAGGCCTGTCATATGTAAATGTCAAACATTCCTGTCCACTTTGAACTTGGCAGACTCACTTAGTCGGATATTGTTCTGACCAACAGGCAGCCGTCTACATTAATACAAAAGATCAAAGCAATGCCCCACATTTGCAGGGTAGCAGACAAAAGGGAACCTCATTACCTATTTCTGGCTGTCCAGAGGAACGGTATGCTAATATCGGTCTATTGACACACACACAATCCCATTAAACAGTCTATGAAGCTAGCTGCCAATACCTTCAAGCCAGACTGGCTGACATCCACCTCTGAAAGATACACAGCAGATAGCAAAATGATAGAAATATGTTCCTGTAGTCCCTAATATCAGCACCTCAATATATCACCACAAATATGAACGAAAAACGATATTAATGGCACTGACATTTTTTTCTAAAAACCCCTAAGTGAATTACTGGGAAATTAAGCTCATGAGCATTTTAACCGAATATAAGTGCTAAGAGCAATCACCTGAGTGCCAGCTTTGTGTTAATCTTAGGTTTAAGTACACATAAGTAGCTGATGAATTAAATGCAAATTTAATTTCCAGTTAAAGACTCACTAGCAGAATTATTTATCCAACAAAAACTTTAATTTGAAGGGTTACAGTGATAAAGGAAACAGTGAAAACCTATCTGCCAAATCAATATTTAAAAATGATGATTCACAGAAATAAATACTTGACTTTCAAGTGCTATTTTCAGTGCTATGATAGAAGATGCAGCAAACTATTCTTCTCCTGTGGTTACAAGTGGTGCTTACACATTTCTATCCAGGTCATACAGTATACATGCCGTCCCTGTGAAAATATTCCTCTACCTTGGTATTTCTTCTGTTTTGTCACATTACAACCTGGAATTGAAATGTTGATTTTTTTTTTTAATTTTTTTTTCTGTGGGGCGGGTGCAAAATTTGTTTTATTCAAACAATACAGTGGTTTGCAAAAGTATTCAGCCCCCTTGAAGTTTTCCACATTTTGTCATATTACTGCCACAAACATGAATCAATTTTATTGGAATTCCACGTGAAAGACCAATACAAAGTGGTGTACACATGAGAAGTGGAACAAAAATCATACATGATTCCAAACATAAAAAACAAACAAAAAACTGCAAAGTGGGGTGTGCGTAATTATTCAGCCCCCTGAGTCAATACTTTGTAGAACCACCTTTTGCTGCAATTACAGTTGCCAGTCTTTTAGGGTATGTCTCTACCAGCTTTGCACATATAGAGACTGAAATCCATGCCCATTCTTCTTTGCAAAACAGCTCCAGCTCAGTCAGATTAGATGGACAGCGTTTGTGAACAGCAGTTTTCAGATCTTGCCACAGATTCTTGATTGGATTTAGATCTGGACTTTGACTGGGTCATTCTAACACATGGATATGTTTTGTTTTAAACCATTCCATTGTTGCCCTGGCTTTATGTTTAGGGTCGTTGTCCTGCTGGAAGGTGAACCTCTGCCCCAGTCTCAAGTCTTTTGCAGATTCCAAGAGGTTTTCTTCTAAGATTGCCCTGTATTTGGCTCCACCCATCTTCCCATCAACTCTGACTAGCTTCCCTGTCCCTGCTGAAGAGAAGCACCCTCAGAGCATGATGTTGCCACCACCATATTTGACAGTGGGGATGGTGTATTCAGAGTGATGTGCAGTGTTAGTTTTCGGCCACACATAGCGTTTTGCATTTTGGCCAAAAAGTTAAATTTTTGTCTCATCTGACCAGAGCGGGTCCATCTGAAAATGGCGCAGGGAGAAAAGTGGCGCACCGTTCTGCCGATAAATGTGTCATAAAACGCTATTTACCGTTTTAATGTAAATACAATAAAACGGTAAATGTCGTTTTATGCTACATTGATTGCAGAGCGGTGCGCCATGATAAACATGCAGGGCTAGTATAGGCAGCGGGGGCTGGGGGAGAGAGGCAGCGGGACACTAGAGGGCATAGGCAGCGGATGTATGCAGAGGCATACATTACCTTATCCTGGGCCGGCGATCGCTCTTTCCCTCCGCTCCTTCCATTCGTTTGCTGTAGTCCTGCAGCCGGCCAATCACCATGCGGAGACTGAAGCCACATGGTGATTGGCCGGCTGCAGGACTACAGTAAACGAATGGAAGAAGTGAAGGAGCGGAGGGAAGGAGCGATCGGCGGCCGGGACAAGGTAACGTATGCTTCTGCACACATCCTCCCCCAATGCCTATTCCCTCCAGTGTCCTGCTGCCTCTCTCCTCCCCCGACCCCCGCTGCATTTTTTAACACTTATAATGCTATTTAGCGTTATAAGTGTAAGGCACACTGCCTGCGCCATTTTTAACACTTATAACGCTAAATAGCGTTATATAATGTAAGTCTATGGAGCGCCCTTTGTATTCCCCTGGCGCTGGGCGCCATTATTAACTGTCACGGACCAGAGCACCTTCTTCCACATGTTTGCTGTGTCCCCCTTGTTTGTGGCAAACTGCAAACGGGACTTCTTATGCTTTTCTGTTAACAATGGCTTTCTTCTTGCCACTCTTCCATAAAGGCCAACTTTGTGCAGTGTACGACTAATCGTTGTCCTATGGACAGATTCCCCCACCTGAGCTGTAGATCTCTGCAGCTTGTGCAGAGTCACCATGGGTCTCTTGACTGAATTTCTGATCAGTGCTCTCCTTTTTCGGCCTGTGAGTTTAGGTGGATGACCTTGTCTTGGTAGGTTTACAGTTGTGCCATACTCCTTCCATTTCTGAATGATCGCTTGAACAATGCTCCGTGGGATGTTCAAGGCTTCTTTTTGTAGCCTAAGCCTGCATTAAATTTCTCAATAACTTTATCCCTGACCTGTCTGGTGTGTTCTTTGGGCTTCATGGTATTGTTGCTTAGACAACCTCTGAGGCCGTCACAGAGCAGCTGTATTTGTAATGACATTAGATTACACACAGGTGCACTCTATTTAGTCATTAGCACTCATCAGGCAATGTCTATGGGCAACTGACTGCACTCAGACTAAAGGGGCTGAATAATTACGCACACTCCACTTTGCAATTATTGATTTGTAAAAAATGTTTGGAATCATGTATGATTTTCGTTCCACTTCTCACGTGTACACCACTTTGTATTGGTCCTTTCACATGGAATTCCAATAAAATTGATTCATGTTTGTGACAGTAATATGACAAATATGAATTAGGCAGGCATGTACACACACCAGAAAAATTATTATAGTGGCCGCTGCTAGCAGCCTGGAGTCCTGGACCCGGTTGGTGGTGGCGGAGAAGGCAGTCAAGTGGCCTGCAGGTAGAGATGCTGTGTGGGGAGCGACTTAGTCTTGGGGCAGGCAGCCAGTCATTTGGCGTGCAGGCAGAGATGCTGTGTGTGGGGACTGACTTAGTCTTCGGGCGGGCAGTAGCCCTCCAGAATCCATGCCTCATTCATTTTGATAAAGGTGAGGTACTGAACACTTTTGTGACTTAGGCAACTTCTCTTCTCAGTGACAATGCCTCCAGCTGCACTGAAGGTCCTTTCTGACAGGACGCTTGAGGCAGGGCAAGACAGAAGTTGGATGGCAAATTGGGACAGCTCTGGCCACAGGTCAACCCAGTAGTCCAAGGGTTCATCGCTGCTCACAGTGTCTACATCCACACTTAAAGTGAACCTTAAGCCAGGAAAAAAAAATGAGTTTTACTCACCTGGGGCTTCTACCAGCCCCCTGCAGCAGTCCTGTGCCCTCGCAGCCACTCACTCATCCTCTGGTCCCCCGCTGCCAGCTAGTTTTTGCCGACAGGCCCGTCAGGACTGGCCATGCGTAGCTTTTTCCGCATTCCCGACTGTAATTAGTGCTATTGCGGACCGCAACGCGTACAAAAATACGCATCGTCGCATATCTATGCGTGCGTAATGCGGCTGCTAGCTAGAGATGGCCCGAACGGCTCCCAGCGAACTTCTGGGGGTTCACGATCGTGGAGAACCGCAAGGAGGAGGAGGAGGATGACAGTGAAGAGGATGTAGCAGGAGGAGAGGAAGTGGCAGGAGGCCTGCCTGCAAGCCGTGGAGGTGTCACAAATTGGTCTGCTGCACAGCCACGTACTCCCTGCTTGTCATCGGTCACCAGGTTGACCCAATGGGCTGTGTAAGTTATGTACCTGCCCTGACCATGCTTGGCAGACCAGGCATCCGTGGTCAGGTGGACCCTTGACCCAACGCTGTGTGCCAGAGATGACACCACTTGCCTCTCAACTTCACGGTAAAGTTTGGGTATCACCTTTTTAGAAAAATAATTGCGACCTGGTATCTTCCATGTACGGAAGGCCTCAGAGTCTACCAGCTTGTATGGTAACAGCTGGCGAGCTAACAGTTGCGCCACGCCAGCTGTCAGACGCCGGGCAAGGGGGTGACTGGCAGAAATTGGCTTTTTACGCTCAAAGATTTCCTTCACGGACACCTGGCTGCTGTGGGCAGAGGAACAGGAACCGCTCAAGGGCAGAGGCGGAGTGGAGGAGGGTGGCAATGGAGAAAGCGGCTGAAGATGCTGCACCTGAAGGAGGAAGAGGAGAAGTAGGGTGGCTTTTCTTTTGTGTGCTGCTTTTGCTCAGGTGCTCTTCCCATTGCAGTTTGTGCTTTTTCTCCATGTGTCTTCGTAAGGCACTTATCCCTACGTGAGTGTTGGCCTTTCCACGGCTCAATTTTTGGAGGCAGAGAGAACAGATGGCATTGCTCCGATCTGAGGCAGACACATTAAAAAATTTCACGACCGCTGAGCTACCCTGGGGTGATGGCACTATGGTGGCATCAGCAGCTGACATTGAAGGGCATGTTGACTGGCTGTACATAGGTGGCGATACATGTCAGGTAGGTAGGTATATGCAGTGATGGGTATTGCAATGTGCACCTGTCACACACAGACAGCTAGCGGACAGGCACAGTGACACTGTGTGCTCTCAACTCACGTAGGTAGGTGGGTGGGTGCACTGTGAACAACAGGTAGGTAGGTATATGCAGTGATGGGTATTACAATGTGCACCTGTCACACACAGACAGGTAGCGGACAGGCACAGTGACACTGTGTGCGCTCAATTCACGTAGGTAGGTGGGTGCACTGTGAACAACAGGTAGGTAGGCATATGCAGTAATGGGTATTACAATGTGCACTTGTCACACACAGACAGGTAGCGGACAGGCACAGTGACGTTGCGTGCGCTCAGCTCACTTAGGTAGGTGGGTGCACTGTGAACAACAGGTAGGTAAGTATATGCAGTACTGGGTATTACAATGTGCACCTGACACACACACAGGTAGTCACTGAATGTGCTGGGCCTGGCAGTGGCACACACACAGTATGAATTATCAAGGTTGTCTATGCAACACAAGTGTCAGTGGGACACACAGAAAAAAAAATAGATCACAAGAACAAGATTAGCTCTCAAAAGAGCTGTTGTGGGGTGCTATTTTAGCAATAAGAATCAGCAAGGAGCAAGTTAACAAGCCTACAAGAGCCTGACTAATCTTTCCCTATGAGAGACTGCAGCAGCAGCAGCTGTCCCTTCTCTATTTACTGCAGGCACACAAGTGAGTAAAATGGCCGGCGATGCCTGCCTTTTATAAGGGAGGGGGGGGAGTGCTTCCAGGAGGGAGTGTAGCCTGATTGGCTACAATGTGCCTGGTGACTGTGATGTAGAGGGTGAAAGTTGACCCTAATGGTGCATTATGGGGGCGAACCGAACTTCCGGAAAAGTTTGCGGTTCTCCACGATCGTGAACTCCCAGAAGTTCGCTGGGAGCCGTTCGGGCCATCTCTACCTAGCAGCCCTGTTGATCACCTGATATATGTAGTGTCTAAATCAAAACCCTGGAACAAGCATATGGCTAATCCAGTAAAACCCAAGTCAGCTGAGTCAAGGTACCTGATCTGCTGCATGCTTGCTCAGGGTCTATGGCTAAAAGTATTAGAGAAACAGGATCAAGAGGACTGCCAGGCAAGTAGTGTGTAAAAGGAAATAAATATGGCAGCCTCCATATTCTTTTCATCTCGGGTTCCCTTCAACTAAAATTCTGAATGCCACATATATTTCCAGTAATAACAAGCAAATAGCAATACAAAGGCTTTTTTTCATCTCTTCATGTTTTATGTGAATGTCTCTGTGGACATTACTATGGAGTTAAAGTGTAGAGAAACCGAGAGCCCAATATAGTGTAGTATGTTAAGCATAAATGAAATAAAGGTTATCATGAGCACTGAGGCGCTACACCTGCTAATGCCGAAATTCTGTTTTGTCCCCACGTTTATTGCCTGATGAAGCGGGCTGGGCCTGCGAAACGCGTTGCACTTTTTTGGGGTACTATTTAATAAATGTGATTGCTACTATTCAGACAGTCTTTCGTGTCTGCTTTATGGAGGTAAGTCCACCACTTCCTCCCAGCAATTTTTAAAGTTTTTATCCGCTTTTACCCTGCTGGCGCCTCTGTTCTCCTACTGCCATTACTATGGAGTGTCCAGCACATCCAGCATACAGAAACAATCTTCAGTGGCTCTAATCCTGTGAGTAAAATGTGTTCAGAATAATAGAAAGCAGAACTATAACTTGCAATAGGTGTGTAAATAACTCATCAGCTGCAGCTCTGTGTGCCTGATCCTGTCTCTCTCTCTCTCTCTCTCTCTCTCTCTCTCTCTCTCTCTCTCTCTCTCTCTCTCTCTCTCTCTCTCTCTCTCTCTCTCTCTCTCTCTCTCTCTCTCTCTCTCTCTCCCTCTTTTTCTCTCTCTCTCCCTCACAATGTAAAGTAAACAGTTTACAGAAGACAGGAACAACTCATTCTGAATGGGAGAGGGGAAGCAACCAAGAACAGGAATAAAGTACAGGTCCTTCTCTTCAGATCCTTTCTCTGTAGCTGACAAATGCCTCAGCTGTTCTCATATGATCTGTGAAAAAGCAGTGTGTGTGTAAGCAGGGCACAAAAAAACAGTAAACCGTTCCTCTGTAAATAGTGCCAGAGAAGTGGAAAACCACCTACATGTTATAGCTCTAGCCTGACGTCGACACAAACTGTTACGGATGGTCAGAAATGTCAATTTCCGATTCCGCAGAAATTCCGATTTTTGCCAATGCCAATTACTGATTGCCCAAATTTCCGATCGGTTTCCGATTTCCGAGTAGTGGGGTTTTGTTGTTGTCATTTTTTGCATTCTCTGATTGGTTAAATATTTCCAAGTTGTTTCTGCATTCTCTGATTGGACCAATGCTTCCGAGTTCTGAGATTGGGCTAAAATTGCCGAGTTGTGGTAATGCAGTATTTCTACAGAAATCCGATTTCTGGGTTTGGATTTCCTAGTAGTTTTTTTGTTATTTTTTTGCATTCTCTGATTGGCCAAATACTTCCGCGTTGTTTTAGCATTCTCTGATTGGTCCATTGATTTTGAGTTCTATGATTGGGCTAAAATTACTGAATTGCAGTAATGTAGTATTTCCGCAGAAATCAGATTTCCGAGTTCCATTTTCCGATTTCCGAACGGATATTCGGAAATTTCAAGTCCGCGAAATCCTAATGAGCATCCCTACAAACTGTTACAAACAGCTTATAAACAAAGCATTTTTTTCCCCCACATGCGGTCATCAGAGACCTCTGAAAAGATTTCTATTGTTGCTGGCTAAAAGCTCTATAGGTATGTGGGGTTTACAGAAGGACAGTTTCTTTGATAGTTGTTCTTTAACCTCCTTGGCGGTAATCCCGAGCTAAGGTTGGGGCGGAAAAATGCAGCTTGGAGCAGTAATCCTGACCTCTGCTCGGGGTTGCTGCCGGAGGCCGTGTGCAGAACAATGTGGCAGCGGGCGTTTTTACATACCTCCAGGGGGGATCCCGACATCGGACGCCATTCTTCTTCCTCTCCTCCAGGGCTCTGCTTCCTCCTGGTGAGAGCAACGGCTATCGTCATGATTTGATGACCGATGGCAATTTCACTTTAGAGTTGTAGCGCCACCCGGAGGATGGTGGCATAACTGTAGCGCTGGATCCAGGGAGGTAAGTGATTGTAAAAATCTGCTGCAGATCTCCCTGGCAGCATGATTTTTTCTATGTTTAAGGGTCTGAAAGGGTGCAAAAAAATTGCACCCCTTTTAGACCCTAAAATTCGGAAAGAATCATAACGCCAAGGGGGTTAAGGAGCTTTTCACTGGAGAACAAAGTGCTGTGTTTAACTGTTGGAATGCTTTTCTGTTACAATTTTTTTGTGGTAGTACATTTTATGCTGTAAATCTTTTAGAACAAAAAGGAAATGCTGAGTTTCATACCACTTTAAACAATTTTCTGAACGATAGTTTACAAACGATTCTTCGTATGAACGATCAGAAATGATCATTTGGGACCATTAATGGGCAAAACTCTCAGATTAATAAAATTGATAGTGGTCCCAAACGATCATTTCTGATTGTTCATATGAAGAATCGTCCGTAAACGATCGTTCAGCAAATTGTATCGTTTGTGGCCACCTACATTCAGGTTAGAAGGTTTGTATTGGTATAACAATCTTCAAGTCCTGCCACAGATTCTTATTTGAATTGAGGTTTGGTATATGCCTAGGCCAATAAAAAACATTTGAATGTTTCTTTTTAAACCACTCTCAGAGCAGCTTTAGTTGTATATTTAGGGTTGTCTTTTAACTACAATAATTATGCCCTGGAGCACTAGTGGAAAAAATTCAATATCACTAGAAGTGGGCACAGGTGGGGCTTAGTGCCAGTGTGCTCTGACTGTGCACTATCAGACAGACACTGATAATATGCTGTAACAGTTCAAAAACAATTTAGTGATAAGATAACAGAGGCCCTGGAGCAGTAGTGGAAAAACTGTGCTTGTGCTTTTATGAGGCACACAATTAGAAATTAGAGAGGGCCCGAACGGTTCGCCCAGAAGGTAGTTCGCAAGGATATCAGCTACCCGTATCCGCGGCGGGTAGTGGACACATAGTGCATTCGATCTGCCTCCTATACCTCATTATTGGACTAAACTTTGACCCTGTACATCACAGTCAGCAGACACATTGGCAGCCAATCAGGCTGCACTCCCTCCTGGACCCCTGCCCCCATTATAAAATCACCATAGCGTCAGCAACGTTCTCACTCTGCTGATCTTGCTATAGTGAAAGGAAGGGAGAGACATTTAGAGCTAGGGAAAGCTTTAGTTAGGCTGTTGTTAGCTTGCTCCTCACTCAATCTTGTTGCTGAAAGCACCCCACAAAAAGCTATTTTGAGGCCTAATATTCTTCTGATCTGTTTTTCGTGTGTGTGTGACCACAGACAGCATACATACAACCCTGTCGCAGCTGGGCCTAGTTGCTGTACTGTGTATTACCATTGCATATCTTTTCACTGCATTTGCGATTTAACTTACTAAAGCATAGCTGTCTTTGTGGGTGACACTGCATATACATAGAGCCCACAGACAGTTGCCAGCCAGGCTAGCTGGGATTTGTAGCCCCACACTGAGAGCGCTTCTCGATGACCACGCCACCGGCCGCACTGAAGCACCTCTCAGACAGCACGCTGGAAGGGGGGCAAGACAATACCTCCAGGGCGTACTGCGCAAGCTCCCACCAGATGTGCAAGTGCTCCACCCAGTACTCCATGGGGTCCACAGGCTCTTCGCTGCCGGTGTCAAGCCCACTGAAGGACCCCATGTAGTCGGCCACCATCCGGATCATGCGCTGGCTGTGACTCTCACCGAAGGTGGTTGCTGCCCGCACCTCCTCTCTCGGCTGCTGTACCTTTATGTAGAATGCCTGCATCAATGACAGCAGGTCTCCTGGGCGCCTGACGCTGCTGCTGGCCGCAGGCACCTGCTGCTGTGCTGCTGGCTGCTGGACAGGGACAGAGGGAGTGGAAGGCGGGGGGAAGGCTTCCTCCAGCCGCCGAACAAGGATCTCCTGCAACTCCCTTGCTCGCTGCTCACGGTCTCTGGCAGGCAGAAACTGATCCCACCTCCCCCTCAGCCGTGGGTCCAGGATCATGCTGATGCAGGCGTCCTCCCTCGCTTGCACCCGCTTGACCCTGGGGTCTGTGCGCAGGCAGCGCAGCATGTGCGCTGCCATGGGGAACAGGGTGGACCGTCTAACAGAGACATCAGGGTCAGCGTCCTCCTCCTCCTCCTCTTGCCCCTGAGACTCTTCCTCCTCTCTCCACCCTCGCACCACTGCTGCTGCGCTCCGATGTCCCCCCCCCCCCAGCAGCAACGTCCAGCACCTCCAACTCCTCCTCCTCCTCCTCCTCCAGGGACTCAAATACCTGCAGAGCAGTGGACTGCGCATGGCGGCTGCTGTTCCAGCTGCTTCAGGGCCTCCTCTCCCAAATCCACCAAATCGCCAAGTGCCCTATCCAGCAGACAAACAAAGGGCACCCACTGGCAGAGGGATGCCCGTTGTTCACTCACCAGGTTGGTTCCCTGCAGGAAGGGAGCAAACACCAAGCAGACCTGCTGCATCTACCCCCATTGCACGTTGGTGAGGAGCTGGAGTGTGGTGCTGCTTTTGCTGCCGGTGCCGGCGACAGTGGCATCATAGATGTACCGGTTGACAGCCCTCCTCTGCTCAACCAGCCACTCCAACATCACCAGGGTGGAGTTCCAGCAAGTTGGCACATCTATGATAAGGCGGTGTCGTGGCAGGCTCTCCTGCTGCTGGATGTCTGCTGAGCGGCGGAGAGTGCGCACAATTTTCCGCGCCGCTTCTAACAGCTCCTCCATCCCCGCATGAACTTTTGCACCACCAGGTTCAGGACGTCGGCCAAGCGAGGGACGTGGATCAAGTCTCCACTGCTGATGGCAGACAGCAGGTTGGTGGCATTGTCGGACACCACCAATCCCACAGTGAGGCCTCTGGGGGTCAGCCACGTCCTCTCCTGCTCCCTGAGGTACCGGAGCACGTTAGTTGCCATCAAGGAGTGTTTCCCCAGGCTTTTCATCTCCAGCAGCGCTTGCCAGTGGTGAGCCTTCACGCTGCTGGAGAGACGGGATCGCTTGGCGGTGGGAGCTGCTGCTTCTCCCCTGACCCCGCGCGGTGGCACCACGTAGTGGGCGACTGGTGCTGCTGCACCCGAGGATGGACCTGCTGCTTCCTCGCTCGGGCTTTCCACCAGGCTGACCCAGTGGGCCGTAAAGGACAGATAGCGCTCTGTCCCAAACTGGCTGCTCCAGGAATCCATGGTTATGTGGATCCGCGCACTGACAGCGTGATCCAGCGTGCGGCCCACGTTCTCCATGGCAAAGCGGTGCAGTGCTGGGATTGCCCTACGGGAGAAATAGTGGCGGCTGGGGACTTGCCACTCCGGGATCCCAACCTGCAGCAGCGCTCTGATGTCACTCCCCTCCTGCACAAAGGAATATGGCAGGAGCTGGGAGCACATGGCCCGGGCAAGCAACCCGTTCAGCAACCGGATGCGCCTGTGGGCGGGAGGCAGCACCTTGGTCACACCGGGGAATGCTTCGCTGAGCAGGGTCTGGTGGCGTTTGCCTGCACGGGAGGATGAGGAGGCCACTGTGGAGGGAGCTGATGAGGCCACTGAGGACTAGGTGCCCGGGGGGGGGGGGGGGAGTGAGTTGCTGCTGTGCTCCTGCTGCTGCTGCTGCTGGATGGGCAGGAGGGGCTGCTGCTGCTGCTGGATGGGCAGGAGGGCCGGCTGCTGCTGCTGCTGAAATCTGTGCAGTGGCTGTCTGGCTCTGACCACTGCCTGCACCACTTTGCATAAGCTTCTCCAACTCATTAAAGTCCTCAAAATGTCTGCTCTGTAAGTGGGTCTGCAGGCACGAGGTACTCGATTTGTGGATATCGCGACCTCTGCTGAGACTGAGATTGCAACTGTTGCAAATTGCACGGGTCGGGTCCACTGGGCACTTGGTGAAGTACCGCCACACTGGGGACTTCAACCTGCTCTTTGAGCTTGAGGGCTGGGGGTTTTGGGTGCCCTTGGAGGATTGTACCTTTTTGGTTGTAGTTAGAGGTTTGCTGCGGGTGGTGGTAGCGACTGAAGCAGCAGGCTGTGGCTCCTGCCTTGCACGCCCTGTGCTGGCCACCTTGCTGCTGCTGCGCCTCTGCGCCAGAGACGCCTCCTCCTCCGATGACGAGCTGCCTTCAACCAACTGTGCTGGTGGTACTGGTGGCACATAGGGAGGATCTATCAAGTCATCATCATCAACCCCAAACAAATCCTGTGAGCCCGACTCAACCAACTCCTCTACCCCAACATCCCCTGCATCACGCCCCTCCTCCTCAGCGCCAACAACAAACTTCTGCACCTCAAACTCCTCCTCCTCCTTGGATGACCCCATCATCTCCAACTCATACTTCTCCAAAACATCCCTGTACATGGTCATAGTCTCAGGGGAGAAGAGCGTGCTCATTGAGGGCAGGCTGGTCGATGGGGTCACCGTGACCATGGCCTCAAGCGCTGGTGGAGGCCTGCTGTGGACAGGAGTGCTTGTGCTGGTGGCACTAGTCTCGCTGGTGCTGGAGGCCTGGCTGGAAAAGGTGGCTTCCTGCCCCGCCATCATTTCCACCACAGCCTGCACCTGACTCTCCCCAATGGGCCGTGGGCGACGACCCGTCTCAAAGATTGGCGCAACACACTGCTGTTGCGCCTCTGCTCCCTCCTCCCTGTGGTCAGTGGCTGGCGGCGCACCAGTCCCAGACTTGCTGCTGCTGGCAGTGGCTCCTGCAATGGTGCTTCCTCTCCTGGTGGTGCCTCGCCCTCTACCTCTACCTCTGCCAGTCATTGTGCACTATACAAATACAGTAAAAAAAATAATAAGTAGAAGAGGGCGGGAAAGGGTGTAAACTTTAATAAAGTCTGTGTTGGTGGTGACTTGGTGGTGACTAGTAGTAGTAGTAGGCAGTAGTAGTACGCACGCAGATAACTAAGAAACACCTAGCGTAATACGCTACAAGTAAGTCATGTGGCAGACAGTCGGTGACAATTACAAACGGTCACACACGGTCAGACGCAATCAACCAATAGGCTCAGGCAGGCGACAGACAGTCACAGGTCACTCACAACGGATGCTGGTGTGGTGGCCTGTATGTGTTGTAACTCTTATTTATTACACACACTACGGATGATAATAAAATCACACAGTAAAATTGAAAAAAAATGAGTGAACAGGTACTAGTAGACACTAGAAGTATGCACGCACGCACGCAGGTAACTAAGAAACACCTAGCGTAATACGCTACAAGTAAGTCGTGCGGCAGACAGTCGGTGACAATTGCAAGCAGTCACACACGGTCAGACGCAATCAATCAATAGGCTCGGGCAGGCGACAGACAGTCACAGGTCACTCACAACGGATGCTGGTGGTGGCCTGTATGTGTTGTAACTCTTATTTATTACACACACTACGGATGATAATAAAATCACACAGTAAAATTGAAAAAAAAAATAGTGAACGGGTACTAGTAGACTAGTAGTATAGTAGTAGACACTAGTAGTATGCACGCATGCAGGTAACTAAGAAACACCTAGCGTACTACGCTACGAGTAAGTCGTGCGGCAGACAGTCGGTGACAATTAAAAACAGTCACACACGGTCAGACGCAATCAATCAATAGGCTCGGGCTAGTGTTGGGCGAACACCTGGATGTTCGGGTTCGCGAACGTTCGCCGAACATGGCCGCGATGTTCAGGTGTTCGCGCCGAACTCCGAACATAATGGAAGTCAATGGGGACCCGAACTTTCCTGCTTTGTAAAGCCTCCTTACATGCTACATACCCCAAATTTACAGGGTATGTGCACCTTGGGAGTGGGTACAAGAGGAAAAAAAATTTAGCAAAAACAGCTTATAGTTTTTGAGAAAATCGATTTTAAAGTTTCAAAGGGAAAACTGTCTTTTAAATGCGGGAAATGTCTGTTTTCTTTGCACAGGTAGCATGCATTTTGCCGCCATGCAGTCATAAATGTAATAAAGATAAAAGGTTCCATAAACAGGGACCGGCAACGCTACACCAGCAGCAGCACACGTGATGGAACAGGAGGAGAAGGCCACGCTTTGAGACACAACAACCCAGGCCTTGCATGAGGACAAGAAGAAGCATGCGGATAGCATGCTTTTTGCCACCATGCAGTCATAAATGTAATAAAGATAAGAGGTTCCATAAACAGGGACCGGCAACGCTAACCCAGCAGCAGCACATGTGATGGAACAGGAGGAGGCGCAGGAGGAGAAGGCCACGCTTTCAGACACAACAACCCAGGCCTTGCATGAGGACAAGAAGAAGCGTGCGGATAGCATGCTTTTTGCCGCCATGCAGTCATAAATGTAATAAAGATAAGAGGTTCAATAAACAGGGACCGGCAACGCTAACCCAGCAGCAGCATACGTGATGGAACAGGAGGAGGCGCAGGAGGAGAAGGCCACGCTTTGAGACACAACAACCCAGGCCTTGCATGAGGACAAGAAGCGTGCGGATAGCATGCTTTTTGCCACCATGCAGTCATAAATGTAATAAAGATAAGAGGTTCCATAAACAGGGACCGGCAACGCTAACCCAGCAGCAGCACACGTGATGGAACAGGAGGAGGCGCAGGAGGAGAAGGCCACGCTTTGAGACACAACAACCCAGGCCTTGCATGAGGACAAGAAGAAGCGTGCAGATAGCATGCTTTTTGCCGCCATGCAGTCATAAATGTAATAAAGATAAGAGGTTCCATAAACAGGGACGGCAACGCTAACCCAGCAGCAGCACACGTGATGGAACAGGAGGAGGCGCAGGAGGAGAAGGCCACGCTTTGAGACACAACAACCCACGCCTTGCATGAGGACAAGAAGCGTGCGGATAGCATGCTTTTTGCCGCCATGCAACTGGAAAAACAATGGTCCACCAGCCTCAGAAGTTCTGATGTGAATTCTTTGGGGAGTCCTATTAGGATGAGGGGTCCATCACACCTCTCAATAAATACAGTCCTAGAAGCACGACACATTCCATACAGGACTCGACCCTCCAAGGATATAATATCCAATATTGTGTTTTATTCCATGATAGCGGATATAAAAGTATACAAAAATAGCACGACGTTTCGGGCAGTGGCCCTTTCTCAAGTGCTTAAACTTCTGACATGATCATACCACATATATAGACATAAATAACACACCACACCCAAGGCATTGGGGGGCGGGCACATGCTTAAAAGATACTTAACCCTTTCCAGGGCAAAGAGTAGCTATACCTGTCAAAGGAAACATCTGAGACTATAGTCTTCATTGAGGCCATTGGGTGATTGTGTCCCTAGTTGCTCCATCCAAAAAGTTTCTCGTCTGAGGAGGGTGTTCCTATGGGGCCTACCTTCCTGGAATTTAACCACCTCCAATATCTGCCACCTGAGCTGACTGACATTATGTCTATGCTCAAAGAAATGGCGTGCAAGGGGGGACACTCTATTGCTATCTAAATCACCTTCTCTAGCTTTCTTGAGTACCTGAATGTTGCTCTTGTGCTCATTGAGCCTGGTTTTGACTTCCCTAGTGGATTGCCCCACATATCCTAGGCCACAAGGGCACTTGATGTAATATACCACACCCTTAGTATCACATGTGGCGTAGTCTTTTAATGAGATGGGAACCCCTGTGCGTGGATGGTGTACTTCAGTCCCTTTAATAATATTATTACAATGTTGACAATGTAAACACAGGAATGTCCCCACCTTGGGTGGCCCCAAAAATCATTGGGTCAACCCCACGGATTTACCGATATCAGATCTCACAAGGTGGTCCCTAAGGGATTTTCCTTTCCTGTAAACAAATCTAGGTGGCGCTCTACAGATCGCAGCGACTTGGGGATCATTCTCAATCACAGGCCAAAACTTCAACATCACGTCTCTTAACAGTGCTGATTCTCTACAATAGGTAGTAATAAAATACACCTCATCAGTTTGATCCTGCTCTGACATCCTATACTCCCTTAATGTTTCCCTGTCTAATTGTGATACCTCAGATGCTAACTCCTCACATCTCTTCCTGCTATATCCTCTTTTCACAAAATCCTCAGTGAGGAGCCGTGCCTGCTTCCGATACAACTCATCGGTGGAGGTAATCCTCCTACCTCTTACATATTGGCTTTTCGGAAGTCCGTTCACTAATGGTTTAGGGTGACAGCTGCTGGCTAAAAGAAAGCCATTTTTATCTGTATCTTTTCTATATAAATCGGTTTCAAAACCGTGTTCACCTTTCCTAATTTCCACATCCAGAAAATGTATGCTGCGGTCACCATATTCCATCTTGAACTTAAGGGTGTTACGTTTCTGATTGAGAGCATCAAAAAACAAGCCCAGCTCACTCTCTGTCCCTGTCCAACCGAAAAATAAATCATCAATAAATCTACAGTATCCCCGGATGCCGCCATGCAGTCATAAATGTAATAAAGATAAGAGGTTCAATAAACAGGGACCGGCAACGGTAACCCAGCAGCAGCACACGTGATGGAACAGGAGGAGGCGCAGGAGGAGAAGGCCACGCTTTGAGACACAACAACCCAGGCCTTGCATGAGGACAAGAAGAAGCGTGCGGATAGCATGCATTTTGCCGCCATGCAGTCATAAATGTAATAAAGATAAGAGGTTCCATAAACAGGGACCGGAAACGCTAACCCATCACAGATGGTCATTGTTCATGTTACTTGGTTGGGGTCCAGGAGTGTTGCATAGTCGTTTCCAATCCAGGATTGATTCATTTTAATTTGAGTCAGACGGTCTGCATTTTCTGTGGAGAGGCGGATACGCCGATCTGTGACGATGCCTCCGGCAGCACTGAAACAGCGTTCTGACATAACGCTGGCTGCCGGGCAAGCCAGCACCTCTATTGCGTACATTGCCAGTTCGTGCCAGGTGTCTAGCTTCGATACCCAATAGTTGAAGGGTGCAGATGGATTGTTCAACACAGCTACGCCATCTGACATGTAGTCCTTGACCATCTTCTCCAGGCGATCGGTGTTGGAGGGGGATTTGCACGCTTGCTGTTCTGTGGGCTGCTGCATGGGTGTCAGAAAATTTTCCCACTCCAAGCACACTGCCGATACCATTCCCTTTTGGGCACTAGCTGCGGCTTGTGTTGTTTGCTGCCCTCCTGGTCGTCCTGTGTTTGCGGAAGTCAGTCTGTCGGCGTACAACTGGCTAGAGGAGGGGGAGGATGTCAATCTCCTCTCTAAAGTCTCCACAAGGGCCTGCTGGTATTCTTCCATTTTGACCTGTCTGACTCTTTCTTCAAGCAGTTTTGGAACATTGTGTTTGTACCGTGGATCCAGAAGGGTATAAACCCAGTAATTGGTGTTGTCCAGAATGCGCACAATGCGTGGGTCGCGATCAATGCAGTCTAGCATGAATTGAGCCATGTGTGCCAGAGTCCTGCCAGAATCCTCATCATCCTCTTGTGAGCGTTGTGATAGTTGTTGTCATGCATCATAGTCGTCACCTTCTTCCTGGTCTGCTTCTGCTGACCATTCGCGCTGAATTGTGGAAGTCCAACGTGCACCGCTCTGGCCCTCGTCAGTGGTGGCATGAAATTCCTGCTCCAACTCCAGCTGTTCCTCCTCCTCTTCTTCGTCATAGCTGCTGGGGCCAGCATTTCCTGAGGCGGATGGCCTGATGTTGGTACCATCACGCTGATCGTTTTCTCCTTCAGATTCCCCCAGTTGCATCATGACAGCTGTTTCCTTGATTTTCAACATTGACTTCTTCAGTAAACACAGCAGTGGTATGGTATTGCTGACTGAAGAGTTGTCACTGCTCACAAGCAACGTGGATTGCTCAAAATTTTGGAGGACTTGGCAGAGGTCCAACATGTTGGCCCAATCGGATCCACAGAAGCTTGGCAGCTGTCCGGGTGCGCCTCGGTACTGCGCCGTTATGTACTGGACCACTGCACTCTTCTGCTCGCAAAAGCGGGCTAGCATGTGCAGCGTAGAATTCCAGCGCGTAGGGACATCACACAGCAAGCGATGGTGGGGGAGATTGAAGCGCTCCTGCATCTTGGCGAGTGCCCCTGAAGCAGTACTGGAAGTTCTGCAATGTTTGGCCACTCGTCGCACCTTCAACAGAAGATCAGCCACGCCTGGGTATGTCCTCAGGAACCGCTGAACTACTAGGTTCATCACGTGTGCCAGGCAAGGGATGTGTGTCAGCTTAGCCAACCTTAAAGCGCGAATGAGATTACTCCCATTATCACACACAACCATGCCCGGTTTCAGGTCCAGCGGTGCCAGCCACAAATCCGTCTGTTCCTTTATTCCCCTCCAAATTTCCTCCCCTGTGTGCTGCTTATCCCCAAGGCAGATCAGCTTCAGCTACGCTTGCTGACGCATGCCAACAGCTGTGCTGCACTGCTTCCACGATCCTACTGCTCCTGGGTTAGCGTTTCCGGATGAGGTACAGCTTTGAGATGCGTTGGAGGAGAAGGAGTCAGAGAGGTAGGTGCTGCTGTTGTTATCCAGTGGGAGGGACGGCGGTGCAGCTGTTTGCGGCGTGGGCAACACCCGCGCCGTAGCAGGTGAGGAATCGCTGCCAGGCTCCACAAGGTTCACCCAGTGCGCGGTAAGGAAGATGTATCGACCCTGGCCGAAAGCACTCGTCCAGGTGTCAGTGGTGAGGTGAACCTTGCAGGCAACGGCATTCTTCAAGCTTCGGGTTATTTTGCTGACCACGTGCTCATGCAACTCAGGCACTGCAGAGCGCGCAAAGTGGTAGCGGCTGGGAACCACGTAACGTGGGATGGCCACTGACATCATGCTCTTGAAGCTGTTTGTCTCCACCACTCGATATGGCAGCATTTCGCAGGCCAGAAGCTTGGCTATGCTGGCTGTTACTGCCACAGCCCGGGGGTCATTTGCTGGCAATTTCCTCTTGCGCTCAAGCATCTCCGAGACAGACAACTGAACCGTAGGGCTGCACACTGAACGGCTGTTGGTTGTTGTGTTTGATGACTGGGAGATCTCAAGAGCACTGTTCCGGAAAGTGACAGTGTCAGCGTCGTCTGATGTTTGTGAATGTTGTTGTGAACCACGCAATGGCTGGGCTACTGCTCCTGCTGAGGAGGGTCTGGTGGTGAGTCTGGTGACCCCAAGGGAGGCAGTGTTGCTGCTGGTACCCTGTCCTGGCGGCCACAGAGTGGGATGTTTGGATACCATGTGGCGGGTCATGCTGGTGGTGGAGAGGTTGTTAATATGTTTCCCCCTGCTCAGGCGGGTCTTGCACACCTTGCAAATCACCATGGTACCATCCTCACTGCAGTCTTCAAAGAAAGGCCAGACTTTGGAGCACCTGCCTTGCTGGCGATTTCTGTTTGCGCCTTTTTTTTGTCTCACTTGAACTTCCACGCTTGTGGTGCCTGAAATTTCGCGCCGCCTACCTTGTGGCACAAGTCGAACTCGTGCAGCAGTCGGTTCTTCAACAGACTCATCTGTGCTGCTGCTACGACGGCGATGTTCTCCTTCACATACAAAATCTGGGTCTGTGTCAACATTGTCCATACCCTCCTCCTCCTCTTCCATCTCCTCAAACTCGTCATATGTGATTGTGGGCCGCCGCCGTGGAGTAGAGCTCCCCACAACAACCTCTGCGCAGCACACTCCAACGTCGTCTTCAAGATCTTCTCGGCCGACCTCCTGCAATTGAAACCCCTCCTGCCCAACTTGCTCTGGGATTTGGGTTTCCGAGTCCTCCTCGGACTCGCCTTGCATTTCAGTGCGCGGTGCATTTCCCACAGTCAATGGTTGTGAATCCGGGCACAAAATTTCTGGCAGTTCCATTGACCTTTGAAAGGTGGAAGTTTGTTGGGCTGGGAATAGCTCCTGCGAATACCCCATTGTGTCCTGAGGAAATTCTTCGGACTGGTTATTTGGCAGTTGTGTGCGTGGTGTCGCTGCCGGTTGTGTCTGCTTTGTGCCCACTGGCTCCTTGTAACTGGCTGAGGACTCGGACCTCGTGCGTGATGTGCTGGTGCTGCTTAACCCACTGCTGGACGCTTGAGAGGTCATCCAATTAATTATCTGGTTCTGTTCTTTTCGATTTGTGAGGGTTGATTTCCTGGACAACATGGGCGGTATTGAGTGGGTTTTCTTCGGTGCTCCACTGTGGCCTGTACGTGAACCGTCAGGGGGAACACCTCTTCCCTTGCCCCTCCCTCTTTCACAGGATTTCTTCTTCATTTCACTTATCCGTAAAAGTACACGCTGACTGGCAGCAGTACAGTGGCAGTACAGAAATGCTATACAGTGGCGGGTGAGCGGTGTACTACTATTCCCAGCAGCGACACAGAGCACAATGCTATACAGTGGTGGGTGAGCGGTGTACTACTGTTCCCAGCAGAGACACAGAGTGGCAGTAAACACAATGCTATATAGTGTGGCTGAGCGGTGTACTACTATTCCCAGCAGACACACAGAGTGGCAGTAAACACAATGCTATATAGTGTGGGTGAGCGGTGTACTACTATTCCCAGCAGCGACACAGAGCACAATGCTATACAGGGTGAGCGGTGTACTACTGTTCCCAGCAGACACACAGAGTGGCAGTAAACACAATGCTATATAGTGTGGCTGAGCGGTGTACTACTATTCCCAGCAGACACACAGAGTGGCAGTAAACACAATGCTATATAGTGTGGGTGAGCGGTGTACTACTATTCCCAGCAGCGACACAGAGCACAATGCTATACAGGGTGAGCGGTGTACTACTGTTCCCAGCAGACACACAGAGTGGCAGTAAACACAATGTTATATAGTGTGGCTGAGCGGTGTACTACTATTCCCAGCAGACACACAGAGTGGCAGTAAACACAATGCTATATAGGCCTCGATTCATAAAAGTGCTGTCGGTAAGGTAACGTCGAGCGGGGAAACACCGCTGTCGGTATTTCCGCCTTCAGGGTGGTAATTCATAAAAATGTTGCTAGTTGTGACATGCGTGCGGAGATATTCCGCTGTAGGCAGGCGTAAGGCTGTCAGGAGACATGCGGAAACAGGAGAAGCAGGCGGAGTCCCTCCGTGCGGTGTTCTCTCTGCAGCTGCTTGGGAGGTCTGTCCCATTCACTGCACTGTATTCCGCACGCTTCTCGCCACATCAGAGGTAGCGGTAATACCCGTCCGCATACCGCTACCTCTAATCTTTATGAATTGACTACTTGTTACTTTTGCTATGATAATCACCGCGCAAGGCAGTGATTCATCACTCTGCTCGCGAATGTCGGCTTTTCATGCGGAAAAAGCCTTTATGAATACAGATTTTGCTGTGTGGTCGGTAAAGTGAGCCGTTTTCAGCATTTCCAAATGCGGGAATGCTTTATGAATCGAGGCCCTAGTGTGGGTGAGCGGTGTACTACTATTCCCAGCAGCGACACAGAGCACAATGCTATATAGGGTGAGCGGTGTACTACTGTTTCCAGCAGACACACAGCGTGGCAGTAAACACAATGCTATATAGTGTGGCTGAGCGGTGTACTACTATTCCCAGCAGACACACAGAGTGGCAGTAAACTCAATGCTATATAGTGTGGGTGAGCGGTGTACTACTATTCCCAGCAGCGACACAGAGCACAATGCTATACAGGGTGAGCGGTGTGCTACTGTTCCCAGCAGACACACAGGGCCTGATTCACAAAGCGGTGCAAACACTTTGCACGCCTGTGAAAAGCCCTTTATCATGCCTAAACTTAGTTTAGGCGTGATCTGAAGGAATTCGCGCGAACTCCCGCGCGCAAAGTTTTGCGCGCGTGGCGCGGTGCGCTACGCGCGCAGCGCACCGTGCTTCGCGCGAAGTGCCCATTAAGCCCTATGGGACTTTGCGCGCGCGCGAGTTAGAGCACAAAGCGGTGATAACTTTGCTGGTGCAAAGGTTATCACGCCTAAAGTCTTTTAGGCGTGATAACTGAGTTATCACCGCTTCGTGAATCGAGCCCGCAGAGTGGCAGTAAACACAATGCTATATAGTGTGGCTAAGCGGTGTACTACTATTCCCAGCAGACACACAGAGTGGCAGTAAACACAATGCTATATAGTGTGGCTGAGCGGTGTACTACTATTCCCAGCAGCGACACAGAGCACAATGCTATACAGGGTGACCGGTGTACTACTGTTCCCAGCAGAGAGACACCGAGTGGCAGTAAACACAATGCTATATAGTGTGGGTGAGCGGTGTACTACTATTCCCAGCAGCGACACAATGACCGGGGGACCCTGGCTAGCCTGGCTGGAGAGAGAACTACCCAGCCTGCCTACCCAAAGCTAAACCCACAGACAAATGGCAGGGAAATGACGTGGATCGGGTATTTATTTACCCGAACCACGTGACCCGTTCGGCCAATCAGAGCGCGTTCGGGTCCGAACCACGTGACACGTTCGGCCAATCACAGCGCTAGCCGAACGTTCGGGTAACGTTCGGCCATGCGCTCTTAGTTCGGCCATATGGCCGAACAGTTTGGCCGAACACCATCAGGTGTTCGGCCGAACTCGAACATCACCCGAACAGGGTGATGTTCTGCAGAACCCGAACAGTGGCGAACACTGTTCGCCCAACACTAGCTCGGGCAGGCGACAGACAGTCACAGGTCACTCACAACGGATGCTGGTGTGGTGGCCTGTATGTGTTGTAACTCTTATTTATTACACACACTACGGATAATAATAAAATCACACGGTAAAATTGAAAAAAAAAATAGTGAACGGGTACTAGTAGACTAGTAGTATAGTAGTAGACACTAGAAATATGCACGCACGCAGGTAACTAAGAAACACCTAGCGTAATACGCTACAAGTAAGTCGTGCGGCAGACAATCGGTGACAATTAAAAACGGTCACACACGGTCAGACGCAATCAATCAATAGGCTCGGGCAGGTGAGGTGACAGACAGTCACAGGTCAGGTCACTCACAGCAGATGCTGGTGGTGGCCTGTATGTGTTGTAACTCTTACTTATCACACACACTACGGATGATAATAAAATCACACAGTAAAAGTGAAAAAAAAATATAAGTGAACAGGTACTAGTAGACTAGTAGTATAGTAGTAGACACTAGTAGTATGCACGCACGCAGGTAACTAAGAAACACCTAGCGTAATACGCTACAAGTAAGTCGTGCGGCAGACAGTCGGTGACAATTACAAACGGTCACACACGGTCAAACGCAATAAATCAATAGGCTCGGGCAGGCGACAGACAGTCACAGGTCACTCACAACGGATGCTGGTGGTGGCCTGTATGTGTTATAACTGTAACAGGGTGACTCTGCCAGAGTATTTAGACTACCATGGGTCCACTCAAACAGGTCAGAGTAATGCTGCTTTAAGAGCAAAAGGCATCACCCCTTTAACATGCCCAGCCACAGGAAGCCCCTCCCAGGAATCTACAAAGGGCTCTTCTGCCCTATACTCTGGGCTCAGTACAGCTCGGGTGGATGGAGTGAGAGGAGTAGAGGCAAGTTACTCACTACCCATCTTGGAGCAGTACCCAGTTTGGAAGCGTGCTGGCGGCTTCAGAGCGAAACAGCAAGCATTGGAGTGTAAGACCTCTGCTCTACCAGGCAAACCATCCAGAGAGAAGTTCAGAGCACTGTGGACACAGTGGGGTGGTGTGAGGCCTGGTCTTCTAGAAACTTCTGAGGCCTGATACAGTCTGCTGAGTGAGATGAGACCAGCCTGCAGAAGCTGAACTGCTCAGGAGGACTTTGATGCAGAAATCTTGGAAAGCGCAAGTACCAGAAACTGAATCCACTGAATTCTGTTACACCAGTTTACAGAACTGTCTATTGAAGTTATATGTGCATTTACCTTTGCTTACTACTGCCAGACATGCTGGGACTTGTTGTCCTACTGGACTGTGTTCTGTGATAACACAACCCTTTGCACAGTGCTTCATTTCAGTTGCATATATCTGATGTGTTGCAGTTATACGTTTGTGATTTCCACTGCTAAGAATCCTTACTAAAATAAGATTTGTTTAACTTTCAACTGCTTGTGATCCTTTGGTTCCACTACACACACCTGCTGTTACATTTTTGGCGCTGCGAGCAGGGTAGTGGCCATGGATCAAAATCAATCTTCCTCCACATTATCAGGCGGGTCCGCACCCAACCCCCCGTCGGTGGGCGGGACTCCATTCGCTATTCTTCCAGTTGGAGCATTAGCTCATTATTTGCCAAAATACACAGGATTGGCCAAAGATCTCAGTGATTGGGCAGAGCGGCTACGTGGGCTTATCCGTTCTCATTCTGTGCCAGAAGCCCAGCAGCCAGAAGTTGCTTTAAGTGCCCTTGAAGGGGAGGCTCGTCGCACAGTATTCCATTTGCCTGAATCAGAAAGAGATACAGTTGATAAGATTGTAGCCTACCTTGAGAAAATCTTTGGGGACCAGGGATCCCTGCATGGCCTACAGAAGCAGTTTATGACCCGGGTACAGGGTGCGGATGAAACTATCCCCCAATATGCAAATGCTTTGCAAGATCTTGTAGCTGCAATCCATAAAAAAGAGCAGCCAGGAAAACCAGTATGGGCAGCCCCAGACCTGTGGCTAAAGGAGCAATTTATGCAGGGACTCTGTAACAGGAGAGTAAAGGGAAAAATATGTGAACGTATGAATACATCTCCTGACCTTACATTCTCAGCACTGCTAGCCCATGCTATTGCCCTCTCGGCAGAAGAAGAAAGCAGTAGGCATATTGTTGCTCATCAGAATTTCCCTGTGAATGAGACTTTAGTTAGCACAACAACTGTGCCAACTACGACAGCCCCTGCAGAGACCTTGGAGATGGTAGTCCGCGATCTGGCGTAGACAGTTAGTGGGTTACAGGCGGAGGTGGCGCAGATGAGAAGGGCAAGTCAGTACATTCATCATAGCTCATCTTCACAGTCCAGTGAACGAACTTCTGATGTGGGCCCAGAATGCTGGAACTGTCATAAAAGGGGACATTTATCCCGTGCATGCCCTCAGAAAAGGAAACCTAAACGTACGGAGCCGTTAAACTAGCACGCCCTGCTGTGAGGAGTCACATGGCTGGGCGAAATCAAGAAGAGACTCCACACACAGAAATGTCAAAATTGGTAGGAAATTCCCCAATAGTCAAAGGCCTATTTGAAGGAAAAGAAATAGAATGTCTGTTTGATACTGGGTCACAGGTGACCATCATAAATGAGGGACATTACCGAAAACTATTTCCTGGTCGACGGACTGACTCTGATGCCCCATGGGTGACCCTAACAGCTGCTAATGATCTGCCAATACCTGTAGTGGGTATCACCTGGATGACTGTAGAATTATGGGGCCTGAAGCTTGGCCAGAGAGGGGTTGTAATTGTGAAAGGAGATGCCACCCATAAGCCACCTGTTATCCTAGGTATGAATATTATTCAGGATCTTGTAGATGTGGACTGTTCCAAACAAAATGGGATCTCAGGGCCCCCAAGAACAATTCATATGGAGTTGAAAGCCCTTCGGAAAAAACAGGAGGCCCAAAGAGAGACTGATGCACTTTCTGAGAAAGTGGGAGTTGTCAAGGTGTTTAGCGGAAAAGTTTTGGAAGTAGCTCCACAGCAGGAAACAGTGATCTATTTACCTGTCGGTTCACAAAGGTTGCTGCAAGGGCTCACAGTGATGGTTGAACCGCTGCCAATCACTGAAAGACCATGTTTGGCTCGGACTTTGGCTGTGGTGCAACAAGGCAAGGTTCCGGTAAGGATATGTAACTTTCAACCAAGCCCTCTACGTATCCCATCGGGTACCACACTAGCTGAGCTGTATTCAGTATCCCAGGTCTCAGCAGTGGAGCCTCCACAGATTCAGCTAAAGCATAGAAGGGGACAACAGTTTGAAGCCAAGGTGTTTTCTGTTTCCAATTTCTCTGGACCCACGAGATCCTGGAATGGGGAAGCCATCCTCCAACAAATACCATTATCTGCAGGAGATCTTTCACCAGGAGAAAAAGAAGCTCTTACCAAGCTGCTAGACAAGCATGCTAAAGCCTTTTCCCAGGGGGACCATGACCTTGGCTGTGCCACTGGAGTGGAGCATGAGATCGTTACCAGTAATTCTGCTCCTATTAGGGAGCGGTTCAGAAGTATTCCACCACATCTCTATCAAGATGTTAAACAAATGATCACTCAAATGCTGGAGCAAGGGGTGATTGAAGAGAGTAAAAGCCCATGGGCTGCGCCAATAGTTCTTGTGAAAAAGAAGGATGGGTCATTGCGCTTCTGCGTGGACTATCGTAAGCTGAATGCGGTTACGGTACGGGATGCATACCCTCTGCCCCGCATTGAAGAGTCTCTAACAGCCCTGGGGCGAGCAAGATATTTTTCTACATTAGATTTGGCTAGTGGTTACTGGCAGATCCCTGTAGCTGAACAAGACAAGGCGAAGACAGCTTTTGTTACCCCCATGGGACTTTTCCAGTTTAAGAGAATGCCCTTTGGGCTCACAAATGCCCCTGCTACCTTCCAACGGACAATGGAACATTGCCTAGGAGATATGAATCTCGATCACCTCCTGATTTATCTTGATGATATTATAATCTTCTCATCAACATTTGAGGAGCATCTCCAGCGACTGGACACTGTGTTCTCTAGATTATTTAGTTATGGACTCAAGCTAAAGCCAAAAAAATGTCACTTACTGAAGCAATCAATAGAGTTCCTAGGGCATGTTGTATCTCAGAAGGGGGTACATCCCAATCCAAATAAAGTGGTTGCTATACAAGACTGGCCACCACCACGAACTGTGACAGAGGTTAGAGCTTTCTTAGGGCTTGCCGGGTATTACCGGCGTTTCATCCCCCATTTTGCTCAACACACTGCCCCAATTCAACAGTTACTTAAGGGAGCAGACCTTAAGGGACAATCTGCAAAAGTTGACTGGGGCTCTGAGCAGCAAAGTGCTTTTGAATTCCTGAAAACCCAGTTAACTTCCGCACCAATACTGGCCTTTGCAGACTTCTCGTTGCCTTTCCGCCTGCAAACAGATGCAAGCACCAAAGGACTAGGAGCCATTCTGTCTCAGGTGCAACAAGGTAAAGAGAGAGTGATAGCCTATGCAAGTCGAAGTTTGCATGAATCAGAGAAGAACCCTGCCAACTATAGCTCATTCAAACTAGAATTACTTGCCTTGGTGTGGGCAGTAACTGAGCGCTTTGTAGAATATTTAACTGGTGCCAAGTTTGAAGTATGGACCGATAATAATCCTTTGGTGCATTTGCAGTCAGCAAAGCTGGGGGCCTTGGAGCAACGATGGGCTGCCCGTCTGTCAAATTTTGATTTTACCATACATTATCGACCAGGCAAAGATAATGCTCATGCTGATGCCTTATCCCGTTATCCACAGGGGTTACCAGAAAGAAACGTGGATCTCAACTATGAAGATGTAGAAATCCCTGACTTGACACACTTGGGCCAGAATAGCCCCCGCAGCCAGATACCTGTCACAAGTCAGAGCCTACTCACTACCACTCTAGGGAATCTTGATTGGAAAGAGTTGCAAAGGGATGATCCCATTATAGCACCACTTTTAGAATCAGTACAAAATAAAAAAAAGACCTTCTCAAACAAATCGTCAGGACTGGCCAGCTGAAAGTGTAAGGTTACTTCAAGAGTGGAGCCGATTAATTATTCGCAATGAGGTGTTGTACCGCAGAGTGGCATTCCCACGTGACCCTGATATAACATGGCAGGTACTTCTGTCCCGAGCAAAGACCCTCTGTGTGGCTGAGAAGGTGCATAATGATTCAGGGCACTGGGGAGTTGAGAAAACCTACAGTTGGTTGCGCAGGTACTGTTATTGCGTGGGCTTAAGTACTATTGTAGAGAGAGTCTGTCAGCAATGCCATACTTGTGCAGCGGTGAAAGGAGGGGAGAGTGCAGTGCCTATCCAGACTTGGCGGACCTCTGAACCACTGGAAGTGTTGACAGTGGACTATCTCACTCTAGACATGTCTGAAGATGGCTTTAATCATGCCCTGGTTATGGTTGATCATTTCTCCAAATTTGCTGTGGTTGTCCCAACCCGGGATCAGACTGCTCGAACAGCCGCACTATCTATCTGGAAGCATTTCTGTTTGCCGTATGGGTGCCCCCAAAGAATTCATTCTGACCAGGGTGACTGCTTTGAAGGCGACACGATTCGAGAGCTATGTAACTTGGCAGGAATAAAGAAGTCTCGTACCACCCCATACCACCCCCAGGGTAATGGAGCATGTGAGAGGTTTAACAGAACTATCATACAGATGCTACGAGGCTTGGAAAAGGAAAAGAAAAGAAGATGGACCATGTACCTGGCAGAACTAGTCTGGAGTTACAATCATACCATCCATTCAGCAACCGGACGAACACCTTACCATGTGCTTTTTGGACGCACTCGGGGTGGTCCCCTTGACCTCTGGGCCTCACCCCCAAGTGACTCTCCTGGATATACACCCATCATGTGGATTCAAGAGCTGAAGCGCAGACTGAGAGAAGTACAAGGGTTTGTCAAAAGGAAGCAGTGGCAGGACATTGAGGGTGTTAGATCAGAGTCTGATGAATTGCGTCCAGGTGAACGAGTGCTTATTAGAAGAAAAGGAGCTCACCAATATGGGAAGCTGCAAACCCGGTGGGAGCCGGAGCCTTGGGTTGTTCTACGTCAGCCAATGAATGGAGTCCCTGTTTATGATGTCCTAAAAGAGGGTTCACAAGATAGGCCTAGGAGACTACATCGAAAACTGTTAAAGCGGTATACTGCCACTGGAAATCCAGATGTCCCTAGGGAGTTCCCAACGGTGGAAGAGCAACCTCCATCTCAACCAGTAAATCCTTTAGGGAATTTGTGGTATCTGCCAGTACCTTCTAACCCAGTGCCTCCTGTCGATGAAAATCTGGTGCCTTTCAACCAACAGGAGGATGATCCTGAACTGAACTCTGGTGAACTCTTACAACCCAGGGACATTCGCCGATCTCAAAGACCTAATTTGGGCAAGCCTCCTGCCCGTTATGCAGAGGAAGACTTTGTATGGACTCAAAGAGTTGATGCCTTGCTGGGGACAGCAAGGTCAAGTGGGGTGGAGTGTAACAGGGTGACTCTGCCAGAGTATTTAGACTACCATGGGTCCACTCAAACAGGTCAGAGTAATGCTGCTTTAAGAGCAAAAGGCATCACCCCTTTAACATGCCCAATGACAGGAAGCCCCTCCCAGGAATCTACAAAGGGCTCTTCTGCCCTATACTCTGGGCTCAGTACAGCTCGGGTGGATGGAGTGAGAGGAGTAGAGGCAAGTTACTCACTACCCATCTTGGAGCAGTACCCAGTTTGGAAGCGTGCTGGCGGCTTCAGAGCGAAACAGCAAGCATTGGAGTGTAAGACCTCTGCTCTACCAGGCAAACCATCCAGAGAGAAGTTCAGAGCACTGTGGACACAGTGGGGTGGTGTGAGGCCTGGTCTTCTAGAAACTTCTGAGGCCTGATACAGTCTGCTGAGTGAGATGAGACCAGCCTGCAGAAGCTGAACTGCTCAGGAGGACTTTGATGCAAAAATCTTGGAAAGCGCAAGTACCAGAAACTGAATCCACTGAATTCTGTTACACCAGTTTACAGAACTGTCTATTGAAGTTATATGTGCATTTACCTTTGCTTACTACTGCCAGACATGCTGGGACTTGTTGTCCTACTGGACTGTGTTCTGTGATAACACAACCCTTTGCACAGTGCTTCATTTCAGTTGCATATATCTGATGTGTTGCAGTTATACGTTTGTGATTTCCACTGCTAAGAATCCTTACTAAAATAAGATTTGTTTAACTTTCAACTGCTTGTGATCCTTTGGTTCCACTACACACACCTGCTGTTACATAACTCTTATTTATTACACACACTACGGATGATAATAAAATCACACAGTAAAAGTGAAAAAAAAAATAAGTGAACGCAGAGGCGTCACTAGGGGTGTGCGGTAGGTGCGGACCGCACCAGGTGTCACCTGCAGAGGGGGTGACACCAAGCTCCAGGCTAAAGGAGAGTGGAGTAGGATTTGTAAATATAGATAAGGCTAGTGTCTGATGTACTTCTTCCTCCTGCTCTTCTCCCGTCTGGCTGCTCCATATTGAGCTGATAACAGAGTTCAGATGTCACATGGTGATCATTTTAACGTCCCCCTTTAATAAGTGACGTTACTACCTGGTGAGGTTGGAGGTTCATAGGGTAAGAGGGGGTGACACCATGATTTTCCGTACCGGGTGGCACCAACCCTAGTGACACCACTGAGTGAACGGGTACTAGTAGACTACTAGTATAGTAGTAGACACTAGTAGTATGCACGCACGCAGGTAACTAAGAAACACCTAGCGTACTATGCTACAAGTAAGTCGTGCGGCAGACAGTCGGTGACAATTACAAACGGTCACACACGGTCAGACGCAATCAATCAATAGGCTCGGGCAGGTGAGGTGACAGACAGTCACAGGTCAGGTCACTCACAACGGATGCTGGTGGTGACCTGTCACAGTCAGTAACTAACTAACACAGTACTGAAACTAATAAAGTAACAGACTACAGCAGTAATAATTAACTAAACTAGTACTACTAGTACTCAACTAACTAGAATCCCTAACCTACCTAAGCTAGTAGTAGGCTAAGGCTACCTAGGCTAGCAGGCCTAGCCTGCTCACACTAGCCTAGCACAGTATACACTATACACTAGCTGACTAAAAACAATCAAAATACTAGCTAACTATATAAGACAACAATAAATGTGTTTAGGAGGTGTTTAGGAAGCAAAACGCTAGGTTTAGCAGTGAAAAGCACTTGCTCAGACACAGCACAGCACTGGAGAATCTCTCAGTACCAGCAGCAGTCACACAAGTGCGTGGCTCCGCAAAATGGCCGCCGCCTTATATACAGGAGGGGAGGGCCAGGCTCCCCTCCTCTGATTGGTTGCTAGGGTTGCCAGGTCCTCGGCAGGAGGACTTCTGATTAGCCCAATCACGTCATCCCTGAATCCCGAAGCCGAAACCGAACCCAAAGCTCCATGCGGCCGAATTTGAGCGCGCACATTCGGCAGGCTTCGTATTCGGGTTCGGCTCGGAATCGCAGCATTCGGGTTCGGGTTCGCATGCGGCAAACCTAAAAAACACCCGAAATTTTCGGGGGAAATTCGCATTCGGGGTCCTGCTGAGCAACCCTGCTCGTAGCAAGGTCAGTGGCAGCATTGTGCACCATGCTCAGAAGGGACACGTCCTTTTTGTCACGCAACCGCAGCGCCATGATTTTCCCCTTCTGCCAGGCCACAACTTCCTCACTCTTCAGTTTTTTTTGCAGTAAAGTGGGGTGGCAGCTGGCGCCGATTAGCCCTCACAGTGTCATAGGCATCAGTCTTGTGGACCAGCAGCTGTTCATACAGTTCTGGAGAAGAATAAAAATTGCCTGTGATAAGGCAGCTATGGCTCCATGAGGGTGAGTACAGCTGAAGTTGCCATCCCAAAGGCACTGTACTTAGGATCGAACTTTGTGCCTTTGCCAGTGTACATTACTGCATTCCAAATGTACCCAGACTGGGATTCACACAACATGAACGATTTGATCCCAAAACGTGCCCGTTTAAATGCAATATACTGTACCCAGCTGAGACGACCTTTGTAGGTCATAAGGCTTTCGTCCACAGCAACATCTCTCTCTGGCTCATATGTGGTCTGGAAGTTGGAAATTATCATTTGGTATACCTCCCAGATTTTCTTGAGCTTGGGTGCAGGGTGGGTGGCCTCATCAAAGTCCTCATTATTGCCGAAGTGGAGATACTTCATAATGAGGCTGTAGTGGTATTCCGGCATCACTGAACCGAAGATAGGGGTGGCCAGTAATTTATTAGTGGTCCAGTACCACTTTTGCAGCGGCTTCCCCACTACTCCCTGGAGGAGGACAAGGCCCAGGAACTGCCAAATGTTCTGTCTTGTGACTGCTTCCCACCGCCTGCTCCTAGAGAACCGACTTTGTGGAGCACCTTGTTGCTGTGCTGCGTAGCGGTTCGTCTCATCCACAATGCGCTGGATGACATCTTCAGTAAGAAACAACTCAAGGTAGACCAGGGGGTTATGGTCACATTCCCGCTTCAGGCCAGGCGACCCAGTAAAGGGGAATCTAGGGGGCGGTAATCGGGTTGCACTATCAATTTCGCACCACTAACTGGCCTTTCAGTGTCGCTGCCACTGTCCGTCTCCGAAGCTGACGACAGGTCTCCTGGGGCATCGCTGTCCGTGGAATCGACCACAGATTCCACATCACTGTCGCTCTCCTCCATAGCACTCATCAGCGCCTCGTTGGACACATGCCTCCTGGAAGTTAAGGCCATGGCGGCAGGCAGGCCACAGGTCAGCCAAAGGTCACCAGAGGTCAAAGGTCACCAAAGGCAAAGTTCAGCGAAGAAAAAACAAACAAAGAAAAAACACCAGATAATGCAGCAATCGTTATAACGACTATACCGTAAATCTGATGGCACTAGGGCAGACAAAAAACAAGCAAATAGCAGTCAAACGCACAGAGATCTCAGGAGTGGTTCCAACAACAAGCATTGGACTCTGAAAGAGTCTGATTGAGTAACTGCCAGCCTTTTTATATTGTATTAGACTCAATACAGCTGTGTGTATTTTTTTTTTTTTTACATTACATTACATTGCATTAGATTCAATACAGTTTTAATGTAAGCAGGGTCATGCTGGGGGAGCTGGGGAAGGCAATAAATGTAAGCTTTTTTTTTTTTTACATTACATTGCATTAGATTCAATACAGTTGATTGTATTGAATCTAATGCAATTTATTTGTGGATGGATGTGTTTTTTTTTTATTCTTTATTTTCAACTCTTTTTTTTCTTCACACTGACGTCACATGCGCGCCCCTCGGCAGTGGACATCAGGCAGGGAAGCTGGGGGCTGCCATCTTGCTCTCCCACAGCGATATCACCGCAGGAGAAGCAGGGAAAAGGGAGATCTGGCTGCCGGAGGGACTGCTAGAGCTGGCATATGCGCCCAGATTCAGTGTCTGGGATATCGCTAGGAAAGTTACCCATACCTAGTTCAGGTACCCGGATCCGGATAGCGTAACCACGGAGATGACATCCATGACGTCATTGAGCCAATCAGAGGGCTCCCGGCCGATGCCCAAGCAACCAATCACAGAGGGGAACCCTGGCCAGCCCCTCCTGTATATAAGGCGGGTGCCATGATAAGAATCGCATCCTTTTACTCAGAGGCGGACATAGGCCCATGAAGGCCGTGCAACTGCACAGGGGCCCCATGTCCTCTGGGGCCAATGCAGCTGCACAAGAGCAGGATCATCCACAAGGCAACATAAGCAGGTGCCTGGAGCCTAGTGGGTGTCAAGAGGCCCCGCTGCCATCTTTTTTGACCCCACTCTCTTCTTAGCTTACCATAAAAACTATCATAGGGGACTGAAGAAACTAACTTGGGCCCCCATTAAGACCTTATCATTCTCTGAGCTACACAACAGTCAGAGCCAGATTATCTTCTAGTTTCATGTATGCATCAAGACCCACCCCGTTCAGAAGCTGACTCTCTCTTCCTGTGTTCTGTACTTGTCTTTCCCTCCATGTCCTTTCTCCCACGTGGTCATCTGTCATTTTAACTATGTACTTTTATGTCCTTAAAAGACCACTGTCGCGAAAAATCTTAAAATTTAAAATATATGTAAACACATACAAATAATAAGTATGTTTCTTCCAGAGTAAAATGAGCCATAAATTACTTTTCTAAAAAAGTTAGAGGGCGCTGCCAATGATTACAAAATTAATAGTTTCAATAGGGTCCTCAAGATCCTGAAATATAACCCACCAATCCAATCAAATTGGGTCGGCACATCCAAACTTCCTCCTGCTGAAACCTAATAGGCGGGTTACACCCCTTATCCCACCTCAAAACAAAGCAATCTATAAAAATGATATACAGTGGGTTGCAAAAGTATTCGGCCCCCTTGAAGTTTTCCACATTTTGTCATATTACTGCCACAAACATGAATCAATTTTATTGGAATTCCACATGAAAGATCAACACAAAGTGGTGTACACATGAGAAGTGGAACGAAAATCATATATGATTCCAAACATTTTTTACAAAATAAATAACTGCAAAGTGGTGTGTGCATAATTATTCAGCCCCCTTTGATCTGAGTGCAGTCAGTTGCCTGATGAGTGCTAATGACTAAATAGAGTGCCCCTGCGTGTAATCTAATGTCAGTACAAATACAGCTCCTCTGTGAGGGCCTCAGAGGTTGTCTAAGAGAATATTGGCAGCAACAACACTGTGAAGTCCAAAGAACACACAAGACAGGTCAGGGGTCAAGTTATTGAGAAATTTAAAGCAGGCTTAGGCTACAAAAAGATTTCCAAAGCCTTGAACAACCCACGGAGCACTGTTCAAGCGATCATTCAGAAATGGAAGGAGTATGGCACAACTGTAAACCTACCATGACAAGGCAGTCCACCTAAACTCACAGGCCGAACAAGAAGAGCGCTAATCAGAAATGCAGTCAAGAGGCCCATGGTGACTCTGGATGAGCTGCAGAGATCTACAGCTCAGGTGGGAGACTGTCCATAGAACAACTATTAGTCGTGCACTGTACAAAGTTGGCCTTTATGGAAGAGTGGCAAGAAGAAAGGCATTGTTAACAGAAAGCATAAGAAGTCCCGTTTGCAGTTTGCCACAAGCCATGTGGGGGACACAGCAACCATATGGAAGAAGGTGCTCTGGTCAGATGAGACCAAAGTGTAACTTTTTGGCCAAAATGCAAAACGCTATGTGTGGCAGAAAACTAACACTGTACATCACTCAGAATGCACCATCTCCACTGTCAAATATGGTGGTGGCAGCATCATGCTCAGGGGTGCATCTCTTCAGCAGGGACAGGGAAGCTGGTCAGAGTTGACGGGAAGATGGATGGAGCCAAACAGGGCCGTGCAGAGGGTCCTTAAGTGGGGGGTGCTCAAATTTAAAAAAGGGGCCTGGCAACGTCTTCCCCCGCATGCCCCCCCCCTCCTCGTTTCTGGCTAGGGGGGTATTGGTTGTCATGTGGGTTCTGAATGCAGATGCTGGGTGCCATGTGGGTTCTGGGTGTGAGTACAGAGTGTCATGTGGGTTCTGGGTGTGAGTACAGAGTGTCATGTGGGTTCTGGCTATGGTTGGGTATCGAGTGTCATGCGGGTGTTGCTTGCAAGTACTTAGTGCTATGTAAGATCTGGGTGCATGTACTGGATGTCATGTGGGTGCTGATTGCAGGTACTGGATGTGACATGGGTGTGAATACTTGGTGCCAAGCCTGTACTGGGTGCTGGCTATGCGTGGGCTTTGGGCATCACATGGGTTTTGAATGCAGGTACTTTAGGTGCGGGTACGGGTTAAGTGGGTGCTTGGTGCAGATAGTGGGGGCCATGTGGAAGCTGTGTGCAGGTGTGAGTACTGGGTGCAATTTTAGGCCTGGGTGCAGATACTTGGTGTCATGTGAGTGTGAGTACTGGCCTGGATGCCAGCTATGAGGGGAAGGGGTGGATGCTGGGAAAAGTAGAGGTCACTGTGGGTGATGCAGGAAGGTGCAGGGCCGTGCAGAGGATACTCAAGGGGGTGGTGCTCACATTTGAAATTGATAAATCGTGCTAAATTGTGTATGTAATATCCCTTCTCCAGAAAGCATAAGGCAGTTTTAACCACCAACCCCCCTCCCCCCTTTTGGCACCACCACCCTCAAATCAGCAGTGATAGGTGCCCACTGTTAGTGGGTTAAAGTGGGCACAGTGGAGCCCACAGTGGAGGCACAGACTCACCTTTCATTACTGGGACCTCTGTCCCTCTTTATCAGCACCCAAGCTTCTTTTCAGGCAAAGACGTGGTGGTTACCAATATGCAGTGGTTGATAAGCATTAGTAGATGCAAAACTGCAGTAAGTGCCAAGGTGCAGCGGGTGCCCAGATGCAGTGGGTGGTAAGATGCAAAGGTTCACTTTGTGCTAAGTTGCAGTGGGTGCCGAGATGCCAAAGTACAGTCTGTGTCAAGCTGCTGTGGGTACCAAGGTTCAGTTTGTATTGGGTGTTTATTTGCAGTGGGTGCTAGGCAGTATTGGGTGCTGAATGAGTAGCAGATGGTGATAAACAATAGTGGGTGCCATGTGAGTGCTAATTGGTACAGGGAGCCATGTGAGTGCTGGACATGAATGAGTAGGGAGTGCCATGTGTGGTCTGGATGTGTGCCATGGGAGAGTACTGAGTCTAATATGGGTTCGGACCAAGGTGGGTACTGGGTGCTATTTGGGTGCTGGCCATGGACGGGTACTGGGTGCATATAATGGCTTTGGAACTTGGTGACGTGTGAGTACTGTGCCATGTGGATGATGATTATGGGGGTATGTGGGTCTTAGGTGCAAATACTGAGTGCCAAGTGGGTACTGGGAGTGAGTACATGGTGACATATGAGTGATGGATGCTGGATAGCGGGCAGAGCAGGGACAAGGTCCTCCAGCACCCAAGGCTGAGACATCAAAGTGCACCCCTCCATCCCTCCCACCTCAGCTGTCACACACTGATTACTATTAGACTAAGAGGGCCACATGCCCCACAACCTCCCCAACACCTTAATATCTAGTTATCTGGCTTGCAGTCATTGCTATGTATCCCCTTTTCTTATTTCTTTCTGCTTCATACACAATTAGGAATGACAGCTGAATGAATTGTGCGCCCCTCCTACACTGCGCCCTGAGACTGGAGCCTCTCCAGCCTATGCCTCGGCCCGGCCCTGATAGTGGGGTATTTGCTGTCATGTGGGTGCTAAAGACAGATGCTGGGTGCCATGTGGGTTCTGGGTGCTGACACAGGGTGTCATGTGGATTCTGGCTGTTTGGGTATGTATCAAGCATTATGTAGGTGTTGATTGCAGGTACTCAGTCCCTTGTGAGTTCTGGGTGCAAGTACTGGATGTCATATGTGAGTGCTTGGTGTTTGTGCTGGGCACTAAGTGGAGGCTTAGTGCAACTGAAACTACTGCAGATGAAACATGGGGGTGTTGGGTAGAGATGTCGCGAACCGGCGATTTTCGGTTCGCGAACTTCCGCGGAAGGTTCGGTTCGCGGAAAAGTTCGCGAACCGCAATAAACTTCAATGGGGAGGCGAACTTTGAAAACTAGAAACATTTCTGCTGGCCAGAAAAGTGATGGAAAAGATGTTTCAAGGTGTCTAACACCTGAGATCTTTCAGTGACTACAAGAGGGGGGAAAAAATTCAAAAAATACCTTATAGTTTTTGAGAAAATCAATTTTAAAGTAACTCCTTCTTTCTGACCGTGGGAAAATTAAGCACCCGCCGACTTTAGCAGTTAATAGCAAAGCCGCTTTAAAAGCTAGAAACCCCAAACTTGCAGAAAATGTTAAGAAGAACAGTGGGAATAAGAGGAAAACATTTTTTTCAAAAAAGACCTTATAGTTTTTGAGAAAATCAATTTTAAAGTTTCAATGTAAATTCTCCTTCTGACCGTGGGAAAATATACCCCCGCCGACTTTAACCACTTGAGGACCACAGTCTTTTCGCCCCTTAAAGAGGAACTGTAACGACAAAACGGCCCCTGGGGGGTACTCACCTCGGGTGGGGGAAGCCTCCGGATCCTAATGAGGCTTCCCACGCCGTCCTCCATCCGTCAGGGGTCTCGCTGCAGCCCTCCGTGCAGCGGTGACGTAATATTTACCTTCCTGGCTCCTGCGCAGGCGCTCTGACGGCTGTCGGCGCCGAAGTAGGCGGAAATACCCGATCGCCGTCGGGTCTGCTCTACTGCGCAGGCGCAAGTTTCCGGCGCCTGCGCAGTAGAGCGGACCCGACGGAGATCGGGTATTTCCGTCTATTTCCGTGCCGAAAGTCGCCACAGCGCCCCCGCTGGAGCCAGCAAAGGTAAATATTGAACTGACAGTCGGCTGTTCGGAGGGCTGCGGCGAGACCCCCGTGGGACAGAGGACGGCGTGGAAAGCCTCATTAGGATCCGGAGGCTTCCCCCACCCGAGTTGAGTACCCCCCAGGGGATCTTTTTAATGTTACAGAGTCTCTTTAAGGACCAGAGCCTTTTTCTCCATTCAGACCACTGCAGCTTTCACGGTTTATTGCTCGCTCATACAACCTACCACCTAAATGAATTTTACCTCCTTTTCTTGTCACTAATACAGCTTTCTTTTGGTGCTATTTGATTGCTGCTGCGAGTTTTACTTTTTATTATATTCATCAAAAAAGACATGAATTTTGTCAAAAAATGACTTTTTTAACTTTCTGTGCTGACATTTTTCAAATAAAGTAAAATTTCCTATACATTTGAGCGCGAAAGTTATTCTGCTACATGTCTTTGATAAAAAAAACAACATTCAGTGTATATTTATTGGATTTGGTAAAAGTTATAGCGTTTACAAACTATTGTGCCAAAAGTGAATTTTCCCATTTTCAAGCATCTCTGACTTTTCTGCGCACCTGTCAGGTTTCATGAGGGGCTAAAATTCCAGGATAGTACAAATACCGCCCAAATGACCCCATTTTGGAAAGAAGACATCCCAAAGTATTCAGTGAGAGGCATGGTGAGTTCATAGAAGATTTTATTTTTTGTCACAAGTTAGCAGAAAATGACACTTTGTGAGAAAAAAAAAAAAGTTTCCATTTCTTCTAACTTGCGACAAAAAAAATGAAATCTGCCATGGACTCACTATGCTCCTCTCTGAATACCTTGAAGTGTCTACTTTCCAAAATGGGGTAATTTGTGGGGTGTGTTTACTGTCCTGGCATTTTGGGGGGTGCCTAATTGTAAGCACCCCTGTAAAGCCTAAAGATGCTCATTGGACTTTGGGCCCCTTAGCGCAGTTAGGCTGCAAAAAAGTGCCACACATGTGGTATTGCCGTACTTAGGAGAAGTAGTATAATGTGTTTTGGGGTGTATTTTTACACATACCCATGCTGGGTGGGAGAAATATCTCCGTAAATGACAATTTTTTTAATTTTTTTTACACACAATTGTCTATTTATAGAGATATTTCTCCCACTCAGCATGGGTATGTGGTAAAATACACCCCAAAACACATTATACTACTTCTCCTGAGTACGGCGATACCACATGTGTGGCACTTTTTTGCACCCTAACTGCGCTAAGGGGCCCAAAGTCCAATGAGTACCTTTAGGATTTCACAGGTCATTTTGAGAAATTTGGTTTCAAGACTACTCCTCACGGTTTAGGGCCCCTAAAATGCCAGGACAGTATAGGAACCCCACAAATTACCCCATTTTAGAAAGAAGACACCCCAAGGTATTCCGTTAGGAGTATGGTGAGTTCATAGAAGATTTTTTTTTTTTTGTCACAAGTTAGCGGAAATTGATTTTAATAGTTTTTTTTCACAAAGTGTCATTTTCCGCTAACTTGTGACAAAAAATAAAATCTTCTATGAACTCACCGTACTCCTAACGGAATACCTTGGGGTGTCTTCTTTCTAAAATGGGGTCATTTGTGGGGTTCCTATACTGCCCTGGCATTTTAGGGGCCCTAAACCATGAGGAGTAGTCTTGAAACCAAATGTCGCAAAATGACCTGTGAAATCCTAAAGGTACTCATTGGACTTTGGGCCCCTTAGCGCAGTTAGGGTGCAAAAAAGTGCCACACATGTGGTATCACCGTACTCAGAAGAAGTAGTATAATGTGTTTTGGGGTGTATTTTTACACATACAGATGCTGGGTGGGAGAAATATCTCTGTAAATGACAATTATTTGATTTTTTTTACACACAATTGTCCATTTACAGAGAGATTTCTCCCACCCAGCATGGGTATGTAAAAAAATACACCCCAAAACACATTATACTACTTCTTCTGAGTACGGCGATACCACATGTCTGACACTTTTTTGCAGCCTAGGTGCTCTAAGGGGCCCAACGTCCTATTCACAGGTCATTTTGAGGCATTTGTTTTCTAGACTACTCCTCACGGTTTAGGGCCCCTAAAATGCCAGGGCAGTATAGAAACCCCACAAGTGACCCCATTTTAGAAAGAAGACACCCCAAGGTATTCCGTTAGGAGTATGGTGAGTTCATAGAAGGTTTTTTTTTTGTCACAAGTTGGCGGAAAATGACACTTAGCGGAAATTGATATGTATTGTTTTTTTTTTCACAAACTTGTGACAAAAAATAAAATCTTCATACACCTAACAGAATACCTTGGGGTGTCTCCTTTCTAAAATGGGGTCACTTGTGGGGTTCCTATACTGCCCTGGCATTTTAGGGGCCCTAAACCGTGAGGAGTAGTCTTGAACCCAAATGTCTCAAAATGACCTGTGAAATCCTAAAGGTACTCATTGGACTTTGGGCCCCTTAGCGCACCTAGGCTGCAAAAAAGTGTCACACATGTGGTATCGCCGTACTCAGAAGAAGTATTATAATGTGTTTTGTGGTGTATTTTTACATATAACCATGCTGGGTGGGAGAAATATCTCTGTAAATGACACATTTTTGATTTTTTTTTACACACAATTGTCCATTTACAGAGATATTTCTCCCACCCAGCATGGGTATGTGTAAAAATACACCACAAAACACATTATACTACTTCTCCTGAGTATGGCAATACCACATGTGTGACACTTTTTTGCAGCCTAGGTGCGCTAAGGGGCCCAACGTCCTATTCACAGGTCATTTTGAGGCATTTGTTTTCTAGACTACTCCTCACGGTTTAGGGCCCCTAAAATGCCAGGGCAGTATAGGAACCCCACAAGTGACCCCATTTTAGAAAAAAGACACCCCAAGGTATTCCGTTAGGGGTATGGTGAGTTCATAGAAGATTTTATTTTTTTTTGTCACAAGTTAGTGAAAAATGACACTTTGTGAAAAAAACAATAAAAATCCAATTTCCGCTAACTTTTGACAAAAAATTAAATCTTCTATGAACTCATCATACACCTAACAGAATACCTTGGGGTGTCTTCTTTCTAAAATGGGGTCACTTGTGGGGTTCCTATACTGCCCTGGCATTTTACGGGCCCAAAACTGTGAGTAGTCTGGAAACCAAATTTCTCAAAATGACTGTTCAGGGGTATAAGCATCTGCAAATTTTGATGACAGGTGGTCTATGAGGGGGCAAATTTTGTGGAACCGGTCATAAGCAGGGTGGCCTCTTAGATGACAGGATGTATTGGGCCTGATCTGATGGATAGGAGTGCTTGGGGGGTGACAGGAGGTGATTGATGGGTGTCTCAGGGGGCGGTTAGAGGGGAAAATAGATGCAATCAATGCACTGGGGAGGTGATCGGAAGGGGGTCTGAGGGGGATCTGAGGGTTTGGCCGAGTGATCAGGAGCCCACACGGGGCAAATTAGGGCCTGATCTGATGGGTAGGTGTGCTAGGGGGTGACAGGGGGTGATTGATGGGTGTCTCAAGGTGTGATTAGAGGGGGGAAATAGATGCAAGCAATGCACTGGCGAGGTGATCAGGGCTGGGGTCTGAGGGTGTTCTGAAGTGTGGGCGGGTGATTGGGTGCCCTAGGGGCAGATTAGGGTCTAATCTGATGGGTAACAGTGACAGGTGGTGATAGGGGGTGATTGATGGGTAATTAGTGGGTGTTTAGAGGAGAGAAGAGATGTAAACACTGCACTTGGGAGGTGATCTGATGTCGGACCTGCGGGCGATCTATTGGTGTGGGTGGGTGATCAGATTGCCCGCAAGGGGCAGGTTAGGGGCTGATTGATGGGTGGCAGTGACAGGGGGTGATTGATGGGTGGCAGTGACAGGGGGTGATTGATGGGTGATTGACAGGTGATCAGTGGGTTATTACAGGGAATAACAGATGTAAATATTGCACTGGCGAATTGATAAGGGGGGGTTTAGGGCAATCTGAGCGTGTGGGCGGGTGATTGGGTGCCCGCAAGGGGCAGATTAGGGTCTAATCTGATGGGTAACAGTGACAGGTGGTGATAGGGGGTGATTGATGGGTGATTGATGGGTAATTAGTGGGTGTTTAGAGGAGAGAAGAGATGTAAACACTGCACTTGGGAGGTGATCTGATGTCGGATCTGCGGGCGATCTATTGGTGTGGGTGGGTGATCAGATTGCCCGACAAGGGGCAGGTTAGGGGCTGATTGATGGGTGGCAGTGATAGGGGGTGATTGACGGATGATTGACGGGTGATTGACAGGTGATCAGGGGGGATAGATGCATACAGTACACAGGGGGGAGGGGTCTGGGGGGGTCTGAGGACAATCTGAGGGGTGGGGGGGTGATCAGGAGGGAGTAGGGGGCAGATTAGGGACTAAAAAAAAAAATAGCCTTGACAGATAGTGACAGGGAGTGATTGATGGGTGATTAGGGGGGTGACTGGGTGCAAACAGTGGTCTGGGGGTGGGCAGGGGGGGGTCTGAGGGGTGCTGTGGGCGATCAGGGGGCGGGGGGGGAAATCAGTGTGCTTGGGTGCAGACTAGGGTGGCTGCAGCCTGCCCTGGTGGTCCCTCGGACACTGGGACCACCAGGGCAGGAGGCAGCCA